>NW_028296414.1:0-103000 GCF_964197995.2 Scardinius erythrophthalmus
TAGCCGTCACGTCAGGATGGCCGAGCGGTCTAAGGCGCTGCGTTCAGGTCGCAGTCTCCCCTGGAGGCGTGGGTTCGAGTCCCACTTCTGACAAACCCAACCTTTGGCTGTGGGCTCAAGCTAGAGTCTTTAACCCTCTGGCAGGTTTACCCAGAAATGCATTAATGTGGACCAAGCACTGCATTTCTGTTCATGCTAGAATTAACCAAACATTACAGTAACACTGACCTGCATTACATGGACTTTAAAGTAACACTTTAGTGCAATGTATGGGATTATATGGCAATTTTCTTGGAATTTCAAGTCATGACATTTCATGAAATTGGACATGTGTATAGAATGGAATTCAACGGAATTTCATGGACTACCATGTTGTGATGTTTACCGGAAGAAGAACTAGTTTATGGAAGGCTGTTCGTGTTTTTTTGGGGGGTGGGGGATGCAATGTGATTCTTGTTAACAAGCAGAATCACTGAAGGAAAGAAGAGAACAAAAAAAGAGATTAGCAGAAACACAAGAACTATACAACTGACTTCAGCCACAGCCTTAGATTAAATCAACTGAAGAGAAAAGAAGACATTAACCTGTTAAGCTGCAACCCCACTTTTGAAAAATCCCAAGAAATGACATACCCAAACTGAAACAGATACAGTTCATGAACCCTTTGTACTAAAAGCACAAGTATGATCTCATTTGAAAGCTGACACCTGGCAGTTTATTGTAAATGTAGAATTAATTATTGTCATAATGACAAAAATTGTTATAAATAGCTTCAAAGTTTTGTAAAGTTATTAGAAATTATTTTTTATGAAATATCCTCATGAAAATAAAATTGAAGTTGGCCCTGGAGCAATCTAGAAATGCACTACAGCTAATGCCACATGTTTAAACATTTGATGTTTAAAATCTTAAGGTAGTAAGTCCAAAACTCTGTATTTAGTGAAATGTTTTTCAAGACCATGTCATGTGACTTTATTTTGATTTGACGCTAAGATGCTTCTGATGTTTATTGCCATCTTCTAACCATCTATCCAGTATATTGTCTTTATTGTTTTGTGGTGCAAACGAGCCCCATTCAGTCTCAGTCTCCCCCTGCACACATTCACACCTCTCCAGCCTGGTTATGGCTGTAAATATGCATTTCTTTTGTCTGCATTATAGTTACTAACGACTGGCTATTCACAGGCTATTCATATGGTTTCACTTTCAATCACCAATTTCTTTTCTCAAAGTTCACCCTTACATTTTAAACTGTATCTAATGCATTTCTTGAATAAAGAAACATTTCAGTAAGCTTTCAAAAAATAATAAAAATATAACTTCTAGGTGGCAGGTGCACCTAGGGCTAGCTAGCATGTTAGCTTAGCACACCATCAATACACGACAATTTATGAGATTAAAACCATGTTTGTGCTTATAAACTTACTTTATAAAGCAAATCGAGTATTTTAAATAATTTTCTGTGATCTAATTTGGCTTCAGATAAAAAATCAGACAGAAAATATACTATTGTCAGAGAATGTCTAATACTGTTCTGCACAACGATTCTATATAGATTAGCATTACATTATAAATATAATCTATTATTATGGAAATACCTGGCATGGATTGAAAAACACAGGTAACTCAATATCATAGCAAACATGTTTATTGTCTTCAAAACGACTGTTTCTCCATGTTACAGTGCGATCTGTTGTTAGCTGTGTGTGTGTTCGAGGCTTCCTGGATTGTCACATGATTGGCACTTCTTCATGTTCTAATACTGTGCACAGGGCGGCGAGGGCGCCCTCAGGCTATTGGTATGAATTGAAAACACATTAACAGAGTATGCAAACGCTCATAATGATTACATCGACGCATTTGGGTATAAATTCAATAAATATTATTCCTGTCTATAGAAATCTGATGTAAACCTATGAAAATATATCAATATTTCTCCAAATCTGCACATTTTTGAGCTAAAGCCTAGAAGGACGTTGTTTTCTGTATCGCTGTCATGACGACAGCACGGGAGTTTTTTTATGAATGAAAGCGGCTGACGCGCATAATTCATATTAAAGGTATCGACTCATTTTTTTCATTTCATAACTCCTGACACAAATTAAGAAATAACTGTCGCTATAAGCTTCTCAGAATACAATAGTGGTCAAATTCTGAAACTTGAGTCTTATATCTTTGTAATGATGTATAGTTTGTCAAGGTATAACATTAAATCTGATAGTAACTTTGAACTATATATAAATAAAACCGCTTCAGTGCGCCCGCGCTCTGGCAACGGTTAACAGGTTAAATCTCTGATGATCTCAGCAGAGGATTAAACAACTCCACAAACAGCATTACCAGCTTCACTTATTACTAACCAGACTGACTTTATTTCTGTCAGACTTCTACAAAAGTTTTTATTGAGAATTAACAGAGGTTTAACTCTAATGTGTTTCATTTGAAGTCACCATAACAGTGATTAGTTTTTCCATTAGTTGGGCTCTTAACTCTTAAAAACTTTTATCTTTTTTTGGCTGCTGTGACAGTGTGTTTGTCAAACACATTTACAGCAGCAAAGAAAGGTAAAGTGATATGAGATCAGGTGATGATGGTTACCTGTTGATGGTTTTATAATCATCATGAAATAACCTGTTTCACTGATGTCTTTGGAATCAAACAATTGTGTTGTTCCATTAGAAGTTGAACTTTATCTTAGTTCAAGTTTGTTAGGTGTGAAAAATAAATACAAGTGGAAGTTTATAGCAGTTCAAGTTCAAAGAAAGAGAGGAACAAAGATAAGCAGGTGAATCAGTTTTCAGCGCAATTAGAAATATAAAAGTTTACTGATTTTATTCCTGAACAAAAGTGGTTAATTGTTATCAATGGATTATATTATCCATCAGTCCTGTTTCTTGCAACAGTTCACATGTTCAGAGCTTTGACTTTTAAATAAATAATATGAATTTAATTTTAGGATGCACAGACATCAAGAATCAGCATACAAATCTCAACAATGGTGACATGCTTCAGGCCTCAATGCATGCTGGGAGCATTGAGTTTAATACTATGGAGTAGGGCTGGGCGATACAACGATAACGATAATTATCGCAATATAATTTGTTCTCGATAAAACGATATCAAGAGTTCGATAAATGTTCGATAATGTTTATGCGCCAAAAGCGAAACGAAACTCATTTGACCCGCGTGCTCCACGGACCATTTATCCGCTCGGCTCAAAGTCCAAACGGCAGCGCAGCGCGAGCTCACTACTAGAGCAGATGCGTTTACTCTGATCGGTCTCGGTCACGAGATCCAGTGAGAAGCGCTTGAATTCAGTGAAGAACACAAATGTCTCAGTGATTTAAACCAGTTTAAAGGCAGGTGAAACAGCGCTGACAAACAGGGGAAACACTGAGCGCAACAATACAGTCAAAAGGATTTTCCGTATACAAATTCCCATCATGTACCATGGATTTACTGTAACGTTATCCTAGTAATATTAACTGCACCATGAAATGTGGGATACATATTGAATTGTAGTATATTATTAATGTAGAGAATGTATTAAAGGACTAATGGGATATAATTACAGTATTTAATAATGTATTTAGGCTACTGTTTTTCATACAAATACCATAGAAACCAAAACATGTAATATTAATATTGCAGCCTGCACTGCAAACTGTGCTGAAGATACGTGCCATCAAAGTCAGGCAACACAAACCTGTTTCAAGACTTGAAACAATATCCCCCATTAGCGTAGGCCGAAACTAAGAAATACATTTTTCTGTTAAGATATTTATTTTGTTAAGGAAAAATAGCAAATGTTCTACCTCAGATTTGTGAAATGTTCACCTGTTTGGCAAGTGTTTGTCCTGATATGTTCTGATATGAGCTGTGGCCCCCCAGGACAGAGTTTGCCCATCCCTGCTTTAGAGGAACTTGATGGGCTTTTGACACTCCATTTTGTGCCTGCGCACTGCCATTCGATGGTGAGAGGCATTCTTTTCCATAACAAACATGCCATACAAACACAGTCACACCAACCAGAAAACTAATAATAATGTTAGGGATTATTTTTGCCCCAGGGTTACACCCCTTATTTTCTGGGGTTTATTTTAACCCTTTATTCAGTACAGTTTATGGCAACTGTACTGGGGCGTTGGATGATATGTGATATAGGGACTATTTTACACCAAGGGTACCCTTTATGCAGTACATCTTATTGTGACTGTACTGGGGCGTTAGGACCCACTAAGGCCACAGGTTGATCAGACCTGCTGGCCTCTCTAACACCTCTTCCAGCAGCTACCCAGTCTCCCAGGAGGTTTCCCATCCAGATAAAGACCAGGCTCAACCCTAATTAGCTTCGATGGGAGTGCATGCGAAAGCTTTAGGTTGACCACTGCTGGCTGGTACTGCTTTGTTTGCAAGAGTTAAAAAGACCAACTAATGGAAACACTAATCACTGTTACGGTGATTTCAAATGAAACACATTAGAATTAAACCTCTGTTAATTCTCAATAAAAACTTCTGTAGACGTCTGACAGAAATAAAGTCAGTCTGGTTAGTAATAAGTGAAGCTGGTAATGCTGTTTGTGGAGTTGTTTAATCCTCCTCTGCTGAGATCTTCAGAGATTTAATGTCTTCTGTTCTCTTCAGTTGATTTAATCTAAGGCTGTTGCTGAAGTCAGCTGTAGTTCTTGTGTTTCTCCTCGTCTCTTTTTCTGTTCTCTTCTTTCCTTCAGTGATTCTGCTTGTTAAGGCTGAAATGACTCCATATTTAATATACACAGACTTTGTGGCTCAGATAAGGTCCAGTTCTGGTTTATTTATTTGCTCTTGGCTGACATGTGGCATTGATATGGCCTGCTTGTGGCCCAGATCTAGCAAACAGGAGTGGTCCGCCCTAGTGGCATCATTCCACACTGCATGTGGGCCAGATCTGCATTCCACAAGTGGCAGATGTGGGCCGGATCTGGGATGAAACAATATTGCTATCTGGGAATGGATCGCTGGGTCCTACCACCTTGGTGAAAAGTTGCTGGGACCCGAGGGGTATATAGGCCTCCAGCCAAGGCTGCAGCAGAGACCATTGGGGAACAAGCTATGACCCGACAGGAGATATCTTTTCCCTTCAAGGTTTAGTCACAGAACATCACTGGAACAGAACAATACATCCACACAGAGCAAACTTGAACTAATACAAACTTCTTCTTACAATTAATTTTAACACTTTTATCATATAATGACCAGTGGTGTTGTAAATACCTAAAGAGTTACATATGCCAAGTAAGCATACATGTAAGTGACTACATGTGGTGTGATAGAACTTCAAAACCCTAGGCATAGTTGTCTAAAGAAACATGAAAGCAAATAAGAAGAACCTGTCAAAGTCTAGAACTATTGATTAGTTTGATTCCATAATAACCCAATGGAAAAACTGCTAAGCAAGTGCATATTGATTATCTTTAGGGCTGGCTACATGAATAAACAAGGTAAGCAAAGGGGCGAAATGGATCGCTGGGTCCTACCACCTTGGTGAAAACTTGCTGGGACCCGAGGGCTATATATGCCTCTTGCAAAAGCTTCAGCAGATACCATTGGGGAACAGGCTTTGACCCCATAGGTGGTATCTTTTTCCTTCAAATTTAGTCACAGAACATCACTGGAACAGAACAATACATAAACAGAGAGCAAACTTGAACTAATATAAACTTCTTCTTACGATTAATTTTCACACTTTTATCATATAGTGACCAGTTATGTTGTAAATACCTAAAGAGTTACATATGCCAAGTAAGAATACATGTAAGTGACTACATGTGGTGTGATAGAACTTCAAGACCCTAGGCATAGTTGTCTATAGTAACATGAAAGCAAAAAGGAAGAATCTGTCTAAGTCTAGTACTCTTGATTAGTCTGATTCCATAATAACCCAATGGAAAAACTGCTAAGCAAGTGCATATTGATTATCTGGAAGGCAGGCTACACGAATAAACAAGGTAAGTAAAGGGGCGAAATGGATCGCTGGGTCCTACCACCTTGGTGAAAACTTGCTGGGACCCGAGGGCTATATATGCCTCTTGCAAAAGCTTCAGTAGATAACATTGGGGAACAGGCTTTGACCTCATATTTGCTATCTTTTCCCTTCAGATTTAGTCACAGAACATCACTAGAACAGAACAATACATCCACACAGAGCAAACTTGAACTAATATAAACTTTTTCTCACGAGTAATTTTCACAATTTTATCATGTAGTGACCGTTGGTGTTGTAAATACCTAAAGAGTTACATATGGCGAGTAAGAATACATGTAAGTGACTAAATGTGGTGTGATAAAACTTCAAAACCCTCGGCATAGTTGTCTATAGTAACATGAAAGCAAATAAGAAGAACCTGTCAAAGTCTAGAACTCTTGATTAGTTTGATTCCATAATAACCCAATGGAAAAACTGCTAAGCAAGTGCATATTGATTATCTGGAAGGCAGGCTACACGAATAAACAAGGTAAGCAAAGGGGCGAAATGGATCGCTGGGTCCTACCACCTTGGTGAAAACTTGCTGGGACCCGGGGGGTATATATGCCTCTTGCAAAAGCTTCAACAGATAAAATTGGGGAACAGCTTTTGACCCCATAGGTGGTATATTTTTCCTTCAGATTTTGTCACAGAACATCACTGGAACAGAACAATACATCCACACAGAGCAAACTTGAACTAATATAAACTTCTTACGATTAATTTTCACACTTTTATCATATAGTGAGCAGTCGTGTAGTAAATACCTAAAGAGTTACATATGCCAAATAAGCATACATGTAAGTGACTACATGTGGTGTGATAGAACTTCAAAACCCTAGGCATAGCTGTCTATAGTAACATGAAAGCAAATAAGAAAAACCTGTCAAAGTCTAGAATTCTTGATTAGTATGATTCCATAATAACCCAATGTAAGAAATGCTAAGCAAGTGCATATTGATTATCTGGAGGGCAGGCTAAACGAATAAACAAGGTATGCAAAGGGGCAAAATGGATCGCTGGGTCCTACCACCTTGGTGAAAACTTGCTGGGACTCGAGGGGTATATATGCCTCTTGCAAAAGCTTCAGCAGATACCATTGGGGAACAGACTTTGACCCCATAAGTGATATCTTTTTCCTTCAGATTTAGTCACAGAACATCACTGGAACAGAACAATACATCCACACAGAGCAAATTGAACTAATATAAACTTCTCCTTACGATTAATTTTAACACTTTTATCATATAGTGACCAGTGGTTTTGTAAATACCTAAAGAGTTACATATGCCAAGTAAGCATACATGTAAGTGACAACATATGGTGTGATAGAACTTCAAAACCCTAGGCATAGTTGTCTATAGTAACATTAAAGCAAATAAGAAGAACCTGTCAAAGTCTAGAACTCTTGATTTGTTTGATTCCATAATAACCCAATGGAAAAAATGCTAAGCAAGTGCATATTGATTATCTGGAGGGCTGGCTACATGAATAAACAAGGTAAGCAAAGGGGCGAAATGGATCGCTGGGTCCTACCACCTTGGTGAAAACTTGCTGGGACCCGGAGGGTATATATGCCTCTTGCAAAAGCTTCAGCAGATACCATTGGGGAACAGGCTTTGACCCCATAGGTGGTATCTTTTCCCTTCAGATTTAGTCACAGAACATCACTGGAACAGAACAATACATAAACAGAGAGCAAACTTGAACTAATATAAACTTCTTCTTACGATTAATTTTCACACTTTTATCATATAGTGACCAGTTATGTTGTAAATACCTAAAGAATTACATATGCCAAGTAAGAATACATGTAAGTGACTACATGTGGTGTGATAGAACTTCAAGACCCTAGGCATAGTTGTCTATAGTAACATGAAAGCAAAAAGGAAGAATCTGTCTAAGTCTAGTACTCTTGATTAGTCTGATTCCATAATAACCCAATGGAAAAACTGCTAAGCAAGTGCATATTGATTATCTGGAAGGCAGGCTACACGAATAAACAAGGTAAGTAAAGGGGCGAAATGGATCGCTGGGTCCTACCACCTTGGTGAAAACTTGCTGGGACCCGAGGGCTATATATGCCTCTTGCAAAAGCTTCAGTAGATAACATTGGGGAACAGGCTTTGACCTCATATTTGCTATCTTTTCCCTTCAGATTTAGTCACAGAACATCACTAGAACAGAACAATACATCCACACAGAGCAAACTTGAACTAATATAAACTTTTTCTTACGAGTAATTTTCACAATTTTATCATGTAGTGACCGTTGGTGTTGTAAATACCTAAAGAGTTACATATGGCGAGTAAGAATACATGTAAGTGACTACATGTGGTGTGATAAAACTTCAAAACCCTCGGCATAGTTGTCTATAGTAACATGAAAGCAAATAAGAAGAACCTGTCAAAGTCTAGAACTCTTGATTAGTTTGATTCCATAATAACCCAATGGAAAAACTGCTAAGCAAGTGCATATTGATTATCTGGAAGGCAGGCTACACGAATAAACAAGGTAAGCAAAGGGGCGAAATGGATCGCTGGGTCCTACCACCTTGGTGAAAACTTGCTGGGACCCGGGGGGTATATATGCCTCTTGCAAAAGCTTCAACAGATAAAATTGGGGAACAGCTTTTGACCCCATAGGTGGTATATTTTTCCTTCAGATTTAGTCACAGAACATCACTGGAACAGAACAATACATCCACACAGAGCAAACTTGAACTAATATAAACTTCTTACGATTAATTTTCACACTTTTATCATATAGTGAGCAGTCGTGTAGTAAATACCTAAAGAGTTACATATGCCAAATAAGCATACATGTAAGTGACTACATGTGGTGTGATAGAACTTCAAAACCCTAGGCATAGCTGTCTATAGTAACATGAAAGCAAATAAGAAGAACCTGTCAAAGTCTAGAACTCTTGATTTGTTTGATTCCATAATAACCCAATGGAAAAAATGCTAAGCAAGTGCATATTGATTATCTGGAAGGCAGGCTACACGAATAAACAAGTTATGCAAAGGGAAAAAAATGGATCACTGGGTTCTACCACCTTGGTGAAAACTTGCTGGGCCCCTTGGGGTATATATGCCTCTTGCAAAAGCTTCAGCAGATACCATTGGGGAACAGGCTTTGGCCCCATAGGTGATATCTTTTTCCTTCAGATTTAGTCACAGAACATCACTGGAACAGAACAATACATACACAGAGAGCAAACTTGAACTAATATAAACTTCTTCTTACGATTAATTTTAACACTTTTATCATACAGTGACCAGTGGTGTTGTAAATACCTAAAGAGTTACATATGCCAAGTAAGAATACATGTAAGTGACTACATGTGGTGTGATAGAACTTCAAGACCCTAGGCATAGTTGTCTAACATGAAAGCAAATAAGAAAAACCTGTCAAAGTCTAGAATTCTTGATTAGTATGATTCCATAATAACCCAATGTAAGAAATGCTAAGCAAGTGCATATTGATTATCTGGAGGGCAGGCTAAACGAATAAACAAGGTATGCAAAGGGGCAAAATGGATCGCTGGGTCCTACCACCTTGGTGAAAACTTGCTGGGACTCGAGGGGTATATATGCCTCTTGCAAAAGCTTCAGCAGATACCATTGGGGAACAGGCTTTGACCCCATAAGTGATATCTTTTTCCTTCAGATTTAGTCACAGAACATCACTGGAACAGAACAATACATCCACACAGAGCAAATTGAACTAATATAAACTTCTCCTTACGATTAATTTTAACACTTTTATCATATAGTGACCAGTGGTTTTGTAAATACCTTAAGAGTTACATATGCCAAGTAAGCATACATGTAAGTGACAACATATGTTGTGATAGAACTTCAAAACCCTAGGCATAGTTGTCTATAGTAACATTAAAGCAAATAAGAAGAACCTGTCAAAGTCTAGAACTCTTGATTTGTTTGATTCCATAATAACCCAATGGAAAAAATGCTAAGCAAGTGCATATTGATTATCTGGAGGGCTGGCTACATGAATAAACAAGGTAAGCAAAGGGGCGAAATGGATCGCTGGGTCCTACCACCTTGGTGAAAACTTGCTGGGACCCGAGGGGTATATATGCCTCTTGCAAATGCTTCAGCAGATACCATTATATATCGGGTATATATCTCTAAGCAAGTGCATATTGATTGTCTGGAGGGCTGGCTACACGAATAAACAAGGTAAGCACAGGGGCGAAATGGATCGCTGGGTCCTACCACCTTGGTGAAAACTTGCTGGGACCCGAGGGGTATATAAGCCTCTTGCAAAAGCTTCAGCAGATACCATTATATATCAAGTATATATCTCTAAGCAAGTGCATATTGATTATCTGGAGGGCTGTCTACACGAATAAACAAGGTAAGCAAAGGTGCAAAATGGATCTCTGGGTCCTACCACCTTGGTGAAAACTAGGTGGGACCCGAGGGGTATATAAGCCTCTTGCAAAAGCTTCAGTAGAGACCATAGGGGAACAGGCTTTGAACCCATAGGTGGTATCTTTTCCCTTCAGATTTAGTCAAAGAACATCACTGGAACAGAACAATACATCCACACAGAGCAAACTTGAACTAATATAAACTTCTTCTTACGGTTAATTTTAACACTTTTATCATATAATGACCAGTGGTGTTGTAAATACCTAAAGAGTTACATATGCCAAGTAAGCATACATGTAAGTGACTACATGTGGTGTGATAGAACTTCAAAACCCTAGGCATAGTTGTCTATAATAACATGAAAGCAAATAAGAAGAACCAGTCTAGAACTCTTGATAAATTTGATTCCATAATAACCCATTGGATGAATTGCAAAGCAAGTGCATATTGATTATCTGGAGGGCTGGCTACACGAATAAACAAGGTAAGCAAAGGGGCGAAATGGATCGCTAGGTCCTACCATCTCGGTGAAAACTTGCTGGGACCCGAGGGGTATATATGCCTCTTGAAAAAGCTTTAACAGAAACCATTATATATCGGGTATATATATAGGGTATATATTCCTAAGCAAGTGCATATTGATTATCTGGAGAGCTGGCTACACTAATAAACAAGGTAAGCAAAGCCGCGAAATGGATCGCTGGGTTCTACCACCTTGGTTAAAACTTGCTGGGACCCGAGGGGTATATAAGCCTCTTGCAAAAGCTTCAGCAGATACAATTGGGGAACAGGCTTTGACCCCATAGGTGGTATCTTTTCCCTTCAGATTTAGTCAAAGAACATCACTGGAACAGAACAATACATCCACACAGAGCAAACTTGAACTAATATAAACTTCTTCTTACGATTAATTTTCACAATTTTATCATACAGTGACCAGTGGTGTTGTAAATACCTAAAGAGTTACATATGCCAAGTAAGCATACATGTAAGTGACTACAAGTGGAGGGATAGAATTTCAAGACCCTAGGCACAGTCGTCTATAGTAAAATGAAAGCAAATAAGAAGAACCTGTCAAAGTCTAGAACTCTTTATTAGATTGATTCCATAATAACCCAATGGAAAAAAATGCTAAGCAAGTGCATATTGATTATCTGGAGGGCTGGCTACACGAATAAACAAGGTAAGCAAAGTGGTGAAATGGATCGCTGGGTCCTACCACCTTGGTGAAAACTTGCTGGGACCCGAGGGCTATATAAGCCTCTTGCAAAAGCTTCAGCAGATACCATTATATATCGGGTATATATCTCTAAGCAAGTGAATATTGATTATCTGGAGCGCTGGCTAAACGAATAAACAAGGTAAGCAAAGGGGCGAAATGGATCTCTGGGTCCTACCACCTTGGTGAAAACTTGCTGGGACCTGAGGGGTATATAAGCCTCTTGCAAAAGCTTCAGCAGATACCATTGGGGAACAGGCTTTGACCCCATAGGTGGTATCTTTTCCCTTCAGATTTAGTCACAGAACATCACTGGAACAGAACAATACATCCACACAGAGCAAACCTGAACTAATATAAACTTCTTCTTACGATTAATTTTCACACTTTTATCATATAGTGTCCAGTGGTGTTGTAAATACCTAAAGAGTTACATATGCCAAGTAAGCATACATGTAAGTGACTACATGTGGTGTGATAGAACTCCAAGACCCTAGGCATAGTTGTCTATAAAAAATCTCATACAGCAATCATGAGAACAGCACCATGAAAACAAATAAGAAGAACCCGTCAAAGTCTAGAACTCTTGATTAGTTTGATTCCATAATAACCCAATGGATGAATTCCAAAGCAAGTGCATATTTATTATCTGGAGGGCAGGCTAAACGAATAAACAAGGTATGCAAATGTAACCGTATGCTTCTGTTTGCGTTGTGTTGTAGATTCAGTGCAAAAAACGACAGGAGAGCGCCGGATTGGGTCTGCATAAGAGAATATATTTTGATAAACAGGCCGTCACGCCAGCTTCATCTCAATAACACAGTGACACTCAGTTCGGGAGAAAGGCAGAAAAGCACAAGGAAAGAAAAAGCAAAGAAAACAAAAGCACAGAGACGGAGAAAACGCAGTAGCTCCATACACTTAAACATGAAACCCAATAATATAAACTTAAACACAAAAATAGGATTTGTCAATGCATACCTGCATAAGAGAATATATTTTGATAAACAGGCCGTCACGCCAGCTTCAGCTCAATCACACAGTGACACTGGCAAAAAAAATAACTTTCCCAAATATTGTATACATATCTTACATCTGTGAATAAAATAAATAAAAACAACTTAAACATCGTGTGTGTGACTTATTTTCAACCAATGCTAACAACTAATTGGTAGCATGGAATACAGCATACCTCGGTTCGGGAGAAAGGCAGAAAAGATCGCTCAAAGATCAATACAGCGGAGATAGCTGCCTGGACCGAACCACTTTGTTGTAAAGAGGAGGGGGAAATGGTCGAACCATCACCTCTTTACAGACCCTTTTTAATGAATTTAATGAATATAAACACTTGTTTAAATAACAGTAAAACAGCCTGAAATGTATAATAACAGAAAAATCTTGTGAAATAAATAAAACCATTTTAACCTCGTTACACAAAGTGGCGCAACCCAGATAGCAACATTGTTTCGGCCCAGATCTGGCCCACATCTGGCACTTGTGGAATGCGGATTTGGCCCACATGCCAAAGGATGCCACTTGGGTGGACCGCTCCTGTTTGCCAGATCTGGGCCACAAGCAGGCCATAGCAATGCCACATGTCAGCCAAGAGCAAAGAAATAAACCAGAACTGGACCTTATCTGAGCCACAAAGTCTGTGTATATTAAATATGGAGTCATTTCAGCCTTAATAAGCCTGTTAACAAGCAGAATCACTGAAGGAAAGAAGAGAACAAAAAAAGAGATTAGCAGAAACACAAGAACTATACAACTGACTTCAGCCACAGCCTTAGATTAAATCAACTGAAGAGAAAAGAAGACATTAAATCTCTGATGATCTCAGCAGAGGATTAAACAACTCCACAAACAGCATTACCAGCTTCACTTATTACTAACCAGACTGACTTTATTTCTGTCAGACTTCTACAAAAGTTTTTATTGAGAATTAACAGAGGTTTAACTCTAATGTGTTTCATTTGAAGTCACCATAACAGTGATTAGTTTTTCCATTAGTTGGGCTCTTAACTCTTAAAAACTTTTATCTTTTTTTGGCTGCTGTGACAGTGTGTTTGTCAAACACATTTACAGCAGCAAAGAAAGGTAAAGTGATATGAGATCAGGTGATGATGGTTACCTGTTGATGGTTTTATAATCATCATGAAATAACCTGTTTCACTGATGTCTTTGGAATCAAACAATTGTGTTGTTCCATTAGAAGTTGAACTTTATCTTAGTTCAAGTTTGTTAGGTGTGAAAAATAAATACAAGTGGAAGTTTATAGCAGTTCAAGTTCAAAGAAAGAGAGGAACAAAGATAAGCAGGTGAATCAGTTTTCAGCGCAATTAGAAATATAAAAGTTTACTGATTTTATTCCTGAACAAAAGTGGTTAATTGTTATCAATGGATTATATTATCCATCAGTCCTGTTTCTTGCAACAGTTCACATGTTCAGAGCTTTGACTTTTAAATAAATAATATGAATTTAATTTTAGGATGCACAGACATCAAGAATCAGCATACAAATCTCAACAATGGTGACATGCTTCAGGCCGCAATGCATGCTGGGAGCATTGAGTTTAATACTATGGAGTAGGGCTGGGCGATACAACGATAACGATAATTATCGCAATATAATTTGTTCTCGATAAAACGATATCAAGAGTTCGATAAATGTTCGATAATGTTTATGCGCCAAAAGCGAAACGAAACTCATTTGACCCGCGTGCCCCACGGACCATTTATCCGCTCGGCTCAAAGTCCAAACGGCAGCGCAGCGCGAGCTAAATACTAGAGCAGATGCGTTTACTCTGATCGGTCTCGGTCACGAGATCCAGTGAGAAGCGCTTGAATTCAGTGAAGAACACAAATGTCTCAGTGATTTAAACCAGTTTAAAGGCAGGTGAAACAGCGCTGACAAACAGGGGAAACACTGAGCGCAACAATACAGTCAAAAGGATTTTCCGTATACAAATTCCCATCATGTACCATGGATTTACTGTAACGTTATCCTAGTAATATTAACTGCACCATGAAATGTGGGATACATATTGAATTGTAGTATATTATTAATGTAGAGAATGTATTAAAGGACTAATGGGATATAATTACAGTATTTAATAATGTATTTAGGCTACTGTTTTTCATACAAATACCATAGAAACCAAAACATGTAATATTAATATTGCAGCCTGCACTGCAAACTGTGCTGAAGATACGTGCCATCAAAGTCAGGCAACACAAACCTGTTTCAAGACTTGAAACAATATCCCCCATTAGCGTAGGCCGAAACTAAGAAATACATTTTTCTGTTAAGATATTTATTTTGTTAAGGAAAAATAACAAATGTTCTACCTCAGATTTGTGAAATGTTCACCTGTTTGGCAAGTGTTTGTCCTGATATGTTCTGATATGAGCTGTGGCCCCCCAGGACAGAGTTTGCCCATCCCTGCTTTAGAGGAACTTGATGGGCTTTTGACACTCCATTTTGTGCCTGCGCACTGCCATTCGATGGTGAGAGGCATTCTTTTCCATAACAAACATGCCATACAAACACAGTCACACCAACCAGAAAACTAATAATAATGTTAGGGATTATTTTTGCCCCAGGG
Source organism: Scardinius erythrophthalmus (assembly GCF_964197995.2). NCBI lineage: Eukaryota > Metazoa > Chordata > Actinopteri > Cypriniformes > Leuciscidae > Scardinius > Scardinius erythrophthalmus. The sequence continues at coordinate 15,229 of NW_028296414.1, forward strand.
TTACACCCCTTATTTTCTGGGGTTTATTTTAACCCTTTATTCAGTACAGTTTATGGCAACTGTACTGAGGCGTTGGATGATATGTGATATAGGGACTATTTTACACCAAGGGTACCCTTTATGCAGTACATCTTATTGTGACTATACTGGGGCGTTAGGACCCACTAAGGCCACAGGTTGATCAGACCTGCTGGCCTCTCTAACACCTCTTCCAGCAGCTACCCAGTCTCCCAGGAGGTTTCCCATCCAGATAAAGACCAGGCTCAACCCTACTTAGCTTCGATGGGAGTGCATGCGAAAGCTTTAGGTTGACCACTGCTGGCTGGTACTGCTTTGTTTGCAAGAGTTAAAAAGACCAACTAATGGAAACACTAATCACTGTTACGGTGATTTCAAATGAAACACATTAGAATTAAACCTCTGTTAATTCTCAATAAAAACTTCTGTAGACAGAAATAAAGTCAGTCTGGTTAGTAATAAGTGAAGCTGGTAATGCTGTTTGTGGAGTTGTTTAATCCTCCTCTGCTGAGATCTTCAGAGATTTAATGTCTTCTTTTCTCTTCAGTTGATTTAATCTAAGGCTGTTGCTGAAGTCAGCTGTAGTTCTTGTGTTTCTCCTCGTCTCTTTTTCTGTTCTCTTCTTTCCTTCAGTGATTCTGCTTGTTAAGGCTGAAATGACTCCATATTTAATATACACAGACTTTGTGGCTCAGATAAGGTCCAGTTCTGGTTTATTTATTTGCTCTTGGCTGACATGTGGCATTGCTATGGCCTGCTTGTGGCCCAGATCTAGCAAACAGGAGTGGTCCGCCCAAGTGGCATCATTCCACACTGCATGTGGGCCAGATCTGCATTCCACAAGTGGCAGATGTGGGCCGGATCTGGGATGAAACAATATTGCTATCTGGGAATGGATCGCTGGGTCCTACCACCTTGGTGAAAAGTTGCTGGGACCCGAGGGGTATATAGGCCTCCAGCAAAGGCTGCAGCAGAGACCATTGGGGAACAAGCTATGACCCCACAGGAGATATCTTTTCCCTTCAAGGTTTAGTCACAGAACATCACTGGAACAGAACAATACATCCACACAGAGCAAACTTGAACTAATACAAACTTCTTCTTACAATTAATTTTAACACTTTTATCATATAATGACCAGTGGTGTTGTAAATACCTAAAGAGTTACATATGCCAAGTAAGCATACATGTAAGTGACTACATGTGGTGTGATAGAACTTCAAAACCCTAGGCATAGTTGTCTAAAGTAACATGAAAGCAAATAAGAAGAACCTGTCAAAGTCTAGAACTCTTGATTAGTTTGATTCCATAATAACCCAATGGAAAAACTGCTAAGCAAGTGCATATTGATTATCTTTAGGGCTGGCTACATGAATAAACAAGGTAAGCAAAGGGGCGAAATGGATCGCTGGGTCCTACCACCTTGGTGAAAACTTGCTGGGACCCGAGGGCTATATATGCCTCTTGCAAAAGCTTCAGCAGATACCATTGGGGAACAGGCTTTGACCCCATAGGTGGTATCTTTTTCCTTCAAATTTAGTCACAGAACATCACTAGAACAGAACAATACATCCACACAGAGCAAACTTGAACTAATATAAACTTTTTCTTACGAGTAATTTTCACAATTTTATCATGTAGTGACCGTTGGTGTTGTAAATACACAAAGAGTTACATATGGCGAGTAAGAATACATGTAAGTGACTAAATGTGGTGTGATAGAACTTCAAGACCCTAGGCATAGTTGTCTATAGTAACATGAAAGCAAAAAGGAAGAATCTGTCTAAGTCTAGTACTCTTGATTAGTCTGATTCCATAATAACCTAATGGAAAAACTGCTAAGCAAGTGCATATTGATTATCTGGAAGGCAGGCTACACGAATAAACAAGGTAAGTAAAGGGGCGAAATGGATCGCTGGGTCCTACCACCTTGGTGAAAACTTGCTGGGACCCGAGGGCTATATAAGCCTCTTGCAAAAGCTTCAGCAGATACCATTATATATCAAGTATATATCTCTAAGCAAGTGCATATTGATTATCTGGAGGGCTGTCTACACCAGTGGTTCCCAAACCTGTCCTGCCGGCACCCCAACACTGCACATTTTCTTTGTCTCCCTAATCAAACACACCTGATTCAACTCATCAGCTCATTAACCCATGTGATAATGAGCTGATGAGTTGAATCAGGTGTGTTTGATTAGGGAGACAAAGAAAACGTGCAGTGTTGGGGTGCCGGCAGGACAGGTTTGGGAACCACTGGTCTACACGAATAAACAAGGTAAGCAAAGGTGCAAAATGGATCTCTGGGTCCTACCACCTTGGTGAAAACTAGATGGGACCCGAGGGGTATATAAGCCTCTTGCAAAAGCTTCAGTAGAGACCATAGGGGAACAGGCTTTGAACCCATAGGTGGTATCTTTTCCCTTCAGATTTAGTCAAAGAACATCACTGGAACAGAACAATACATCCACACAGAGCAAACTTGAACTAATATAAACTTCTTCTTACGGTTAATTTTAACACTTTTATCATATAATGACCAGTGGTGTTGTAAATACCTAAAGAGTTACATATGCCAAGTAAGCATACATGTAAGTGACTACATGTGGTGTGATAGAACTTCAAAACCCTAGGCATAGTTGTCTATAATAACATGAAAGCAAATAAGAAGAACCAGTCTAGAACTCTTGATAAATTTGATTCCATAATAACCCATTGGATGAATTGCAAAGCAAGTGCATATTGATTATCTGCAGGGCTGGCTACACGAATAAACAAGGTAAGCAAAGGGGCGAAATGGATCGCTAGGTCCTACCATCTCGGTGAAAACTTGCTGGGACCCGAGGGGTATATATGCCTCTTGAAAAAGCTTTAACAGAAACCATTATATATCGGGTATATATATAGGGTATATATCCCTAAGCAAGTGCATATTGATTATCTGGAGAGCTGGCTACACTAATAAACAAGGTAAGCAAAGCCGCGAAATGGATCGCTGGGTCCTACCACCTTGGTTAAAACTTGCTGGGACCCGAGGGGTATATAAGCCTCTTGCAAAAGCTTCAGCAGATACAATTGGGGATAGGTGGTATCTTTTCCCTTCAGATTTAGTCAAAGAACATCACTGGAACAGAACAATACATCCACACAGAGCAAACTTGAACTAATATAAACTTCTTCTTACGATTAATTTTCACACTTTTATCATATAGTGACCAGTGGTGTTGTAAATACCTAAAGAGTTACATATGCCAAGTAAGCATACATGTAAGTGACTACATGTGGAGTGATAGAACTTCAAGACCCTAGACATAGTCGTCTATAGTAACATGAAAGCAAATAAGAAGAACCTGTCAAAGTCTAGAACTCTTGATTAGTTTGATTCCATAATAACCCAATGGAAGAAATGCTAAGCAAGTGCATATTGATTATCTGGAGGGCTGGCTACACGAATAAACAAGGTAATAGGCGGTGGGCCGGACCTCGAAATTACGAATTTAATACTTACCTCACAGCTGTCTACGTTTTTTTTTGCTGAGGTCATGTAATAAAATCGTATAAGTACTATAGACATTGTTTCCAACTTTGTTGTTTGCACATTTGACGCAAAATGTCCTTACAAACTCTTACTTTTTTAAACCGGCAAAGAAGCAGGAGTACTAATCATAACGTTAGAAAACCTCCCGTTTCCTTGACAACCAATGTAAATAATGAACACAGATTCTACAGCGGAGGTATATAATCTTTGTCAGTGACCAGAAAGCTGGGCCATATAGTGAAACTGACGCATAGCTTGTCTAACGGCAGATGAAGTAAAACCGTAAATCTCTGTAAAGTCCTAATCATAAATACAGTGCATTTTCACAATAACGGTTTAATTAAATAAAATAATACATGTTTTACCTCTGATATAAACATTTAGATTAAATATGCCATTCTCATTAATGGTGTTATACACTTTAACTACATGAAATAATTACTGAGAAGTTACAACATTTTTATATTCAATAAATATAAATATTTGTTGTAGATGCAATGCTTGTGAACACTTCTCCTCTGGCATGCTGTGTTTTAATGTTTGAACTAATTGCTTATGATAATAGCAGATTGTCTGAGAAAATGGTTTCGTGCAAATAATGCACAACAAGGTCCATCTGTTTCCATTAAAAATAGAAATCAATTAAAAATACTATTTGGCCAGTGGAAAAGATTGAGAAAAAAATTCTCTAAAATGTATTTTACACTATTTGATTTATTCATTCAAAAACAAGGCAAGGATAGGCTACTAAATTATTTGTATTAATAAAATGAGAGCATATGAATAAAGCAGAGCGGTGTGACGCTTAAATATAAGTTAAAAAACTTAAACATACGTTTAATTTATATAAGTTTAACCCCTTACTAGTCAGCCCCAATTTTGGCAAGTGATGCATACATGACATACCCAAAATAAAAAGGTTGCTGCTCAGAAGTCATTCTGAATTGACACAACCAATATATATTTAAAAATCCAACCCTTGAGAGTTTACATTTCAAGACTCAAAATTAACCAGACTGTTATTAATATTGAGATAAATAAGCTCAAACATAGAAACAAAAACAACAAATATTAAGAATATATTTATTAAATGTATAAAAATTTTATGTGAATTTAGGAATGCAACTTATAACCACAACTAAAACATGGGGATTTTATAAAGACAATCATCCCGCACATCCTATTCTATAATAAAATCAGCTAATCGAATATTCGAAAATCGTGACTCATCCCTAATTAATATAGTATTATTGTGTAAGTGGATGACATGACAAGTAGCAAAGGCAGTGTAAGTGGGGTCAAATGTTCAGAGCAAATTTCAAAATAAACCAATGTAGCAGCATCATAGTGTAAACTACCAGTGTATTTGTGCAAGAGTCAATCAGCTGCCCTTAGGTTACTGGAGGGTGGGGGTGGAAGGAAGAGGCTCTCTATGATTCCCCTATAGAAAGTTAAGAGGATGGATTTTTGGGAGATGAGCCTTCCTCAACTGTGGGAGGAAGTGCAGAGGTTTTTGGACTTTCTTGGCCAGGTTCTGTTGGTGGTGTCGATAGATCAAGATGGGTCATCTGTGATGTGGATACTAAGCAACTCCGTGATCTTGACCTGCTCCATCATGGCGCTGTTGATGTGATTGTCAACGATCACCTCTGTAGTCATTTGGGTGTGGAGAGATATGATGTTGTCCTGTCCGTGTCTGTGTGTTAGATAAACTGAATTATATTCAGATAAATAAACACAGAAAGCACACATTACTCATTTTAAATCACACTTTTCATCTTGACATTTGTATTAAGATGCTAACCATCTTAAACGAGCTTGCCAAGACTACTGCAATTCTGACCACAAATAATTTTGTTAATAACTCAAAAACAGCCATCTTTAACTAAAATATTTTTCCACCATAGGCCTACAGTATACCTGTTCTGTTATGTAGGTGAAGCCCAACCACTATCAATCGTGACAATCAACCATAATTGTCTTAAATAACTCCATGACTACCACTATAAAGTTGATTTGAAATCATTTCTTTGTTTTGGTTTGCACTCTTTTTAGCTGATAATTAGTCTAGCTTACTTGTAGCCTATAGGTAGCTTGCTGTAACCAACCTGGACATACCGTTTACCCCGTGATTCTCCCTTACTAGTCAGACTTATTTCCTGCTGTCTTCCCGTTTAAATATTTTTCCCGTAATTATCCCGTATTTGAATACTCTTTGCTTAGTTCATTGTGTATGTAATGTTACCGAATAATTATTTTGGATTAGCCTAAGCAACATACCGTTAGACCTAACGTCAGCTTTACTGCTCCACTACCCACATTCTTTCGTGGCTAACGTTACTGTTTTCATCAAAAAAACATTTTATTGCTTGCAGTCTTAAATACAACTTATATGAAAAGCATTAAGATATAGGGGTGTATAATCATTGCAAAACAAATCTTACCTTGACGTTGTCTTGCCGAGACACACCGGTCTCTCCAGGGTGAGTTGATTTGGCTTCAGACTGACGCGACGCCGGTTCAACGAATAACGTGATTGGCCAAATCAATTCAACAAGGTAACAACACGAGCGTTGATTGGATCTCACTCCGGCCAACGTTTGTGATCAGCTAGCGAAATTAAATCTATTTTTATACTTTAATGTGCAACAATTGGCGTTGGAAACAATCGGTAATCTTTTTGTGAATTATTCATACAGACAAATAAAAAAAATGAGCCAGACAGCTGCTGGGTAACTGTCAAATCAAAAACTAAACGAGATAGACGGACTTGGCCCACTGCCTATAAGCAAAGGGGCGAAATGGATCGCTTGGTCCTACCACCTTGGTGAAAACTTGCTGGGACCAGAGGGGTATATATGCCTCTTGCAAAAGCTGCAGCAGATACCATTGGGAAACAGGCTTTGACCACATAGGTGATATCTTTTCCCTTCAGATTTAGTCAAAGAACATCACTGGAACATAACAATACATACACAGTGAGCAAACTTGAACTAATATAAACTTCTTCTTACGATTAATTCTCTCACTTTTATCATATAGTGAACAATGGTGTTGTAAATACCTAAAGAATTACATATGCCCTGAAGCATACATGTAAGTGACTACATGTGGTGTGATAGAACTTCAAGACCCTAGGCATAGTCGTCTATAGTAACATGAAAGCAAATAAGAAGAACCTGTCAAAGTCTAGAACTCTTGATTCGTTTGATTCCATAATAACCCAATGGAAGAAATGTTAAGCAAGTGCATATTGATTATCTGGAGGGCTGGCTACACGAATAAACAAGGTATGCAAAGGGGCGAAATGGATCGCTGGGTTCTACCATCTTGGTGAAAATTTGCTGGGACCCGAGGGCTATATAAGCCTCTTGCAAAAGCTTCAGCAGATACCATTATATATCGGGTATATATCTCTAAGCAAGTGAATATTGATTATCTGGAGGGCTGGCTACACGAATAAACAAGGTACACTGTAAACCCGAACAGTACTACTAACTTATAAAAAATGAGAACACCATAATTATAATCAATTACATAGTTTATTGAACTTAAAACTATAGCATTTTTTGAACAAATTACTTAATTTTAATTTTGCGTTGCTCATCATTTTTGAGTATACATTGCTACTGAAGTGATATTTTTTAAGTATACGGAGTGACGTTCAATGACGTCATCTACGTCAGGACGTGAGAGAGAGAATATAGGGCGGCTTCTGTCACTTTGAGTGATTTATTGCCCTTAAGCCACGCCCCTTTTTGACCGTGGGAAATTCCCACGCTTGCCCCGCCCCCCCTTCTACCCCCATTACTCCCACCTCTGGACAAGTCACGTGACCGTGGGAAATTTCCCACGGTACCCTTCCCTACAAACACCCCCACCCCACCCCACTCCACTTCTGAACAGGTCATGTGACCGTGGGAAAATTTTCCCACGATCCGCATTAAAACGTTAAAACAACATATTAAAATTATATCATGCAAATAGTTCTATTTTCTAATAAATTTGAACAAAAGTCGTACATTCACAATTACATAGTGTTTAAAGGTGTATAAACCATTGTATAAAGTTAAAATACACGTCTTTAGCATTTGTAAAATGTTAAAACATTAATGAAAAAGTTTAAATTGCATTATCTTAAAGCGATCAAAACGTATTAGTATTAAGACATTAAACAAATATTAAAACATATCAAACGCATAAACACACACGTACATTTAAAAAACTGACTTACGTTTTTACAATTCTGTTTGTTGAAAGAAGAACAAAAGTTATCCAACTTTGTGTAAAGTAATATCCTGGGAGCTCAATGAAACACGTCCGAACACGGGAGAAAGGAGTCAAGACTGACAATAGCTACTGCTGCACAGGAGCCAGACGTAGGCTCCGCCCTAGACGCCTCCCACACCAAGACCCTCCCACGTCAGGTGGTGAAGAGGCGTGGGAAAAGACGACAAACAGTTCCCACGCTTCGCACAGGACAGTAGGAGGGTTGTTCATATAGCCCCGCCTACGATCTACAAACATTAAAACACACTCCTCTTGAAAGCGAGGAAATAATTTACACAGCTGTGGATAAATGGAAACTCGCCGTGGCTGAAGATCCGGAGATCGCTCACGTTTGAAAAAAATGGGAAACTTCTGCTCTACCTCTTGGATTACAAAAAATTTCTTTAAATCACGTGTTAAATGTGGAATATCTAACCTGCTCCACAAGATTATCCGGAATAATTGGACAACAAATACCAACATAACTCCGGATGAAAAACGACTAATGGAATTAATGAACGGCGTGCGGGGATTATCGGATGAATGGAATCATATGATAAACATGTCTGTAACCTGCGAGAGCACGCCCTCTGTGGTTATCAAAAACATTCTCAATCTAATGTCTGACGACCAGAACTCTCTTAGAATAGGAAATATATTGTGTATTTGTACGTATGTAACTGATGTCTGCAGTTTGTTAAGTAAGGAAAACCAGGATGTATGTAATATTATTGATTTTTTTGTCGAATACATTATGGAGAAGAATTATGAAATGTCTGTGAAATTTTATTTTTTGTTTGTGTGATATAATTCACATTATACATGTTTGTAACTTTCTACTTCTTACATTCTAATAAAAGAAAAAAACAATTTTTTTTTGTTGTTGTTTGGAAATGTTTTTGTAACGTTTATATTGTAAAATAAAAATGTTTGTGACTTTTATATTGTGAAAAAAATAAATAAATACTGAACAAATTTGCAACTCGATTCATTATGACTGAAATCTCATAGCGTTGACATGGCAGAGCTAATGAAAAAAATCTATTACGACCCAGCGAATTCTGGTGCTTTTGGGGGTAAAGACAGATTAAAACAAGCTGTATTAGAACAGCATGGTGTAAGATTATCTGATACAGACGTGAGTGATTGGCTGTCCAGCCAGGACACATACACTCTCCATCGAACTGCACCAATAAATTATAAGCGGAACCGCGTAGTGGTGTATGGGAAAGACCACCAGTTCCAGGCAGATCTAGTTGATATGTCTGTATACTCGAAAGAGAACGACAATATCAAGTTTATAATTACCGTTATAGACGTTTTTAGCAAGTACGCGTGGACAAGGGTACTGAAAAATAAAACGGGGCCGGAAGTAGTTAAAGCTTTTTTGTCTATTTTGAGAGAAGGACGTGTACCTGTAAAGTTGCAGACAGATAAGGGTACAGAGTTTTTCAATAAGCATTTTCAACAGTTGACAAAAAAATATAACATACACCATTTTGCAACAGCCAGTGATTTAAAAGCGAGTGTGGTCGAAAGATTTAATAGAACTTTAAAAGGACGAATGTGGAGGTATTTAACAGCGGTGAATTCCAAACGCTACTGTGATATATTGCAAGATCTGACAGAAGCGTATAATTCTAGTTATCACAAATCCATTAAAATGCGACCGTTGGATGTGAATAAAGAAAATGAAACTGTGGTGTTTAATAATTTATACGGAAAAATGCGTAAAGAGACACCAGTCTTTAAATTTGCCGTAGGAGATATCGTCAGGGTGTCTAAAGTCCGGAATATATTTGCCAAAGGCTATGAACAGAATTATACTGAAGAATACTTTACTATAAGTGCGTGTATACCCCGAAATCCAGTCGTATACAGGATACAGGACTATGATGGTGAATTAGTAGATGGTTGTTTTTATGAGCAAGAACTTCAAAAAATTATTGTGAGTCATGATAAATCGTTAAAGGTCGAAAAAATTTTGGATAAACAGCGACGCGGAAAAGCCATGTACGTTCTGGTGAAATGGCTTGGATGGCCTTCAAAATTCAATAGTTGGATTCCTGAAAAACAGATGATTGATCTACAATCTCCCTTAAAACCGTAGCGAAAGCCACAGACGATGCCATTTATCCAAAAACATCTAACATGTCTGAGGAGGAGGGGTTCTACGTCACGCTCCCGTGCAATGCATCTGCAAATGTATACCCCGAGAATCGCATATCTAATTACAGAACTAGATTGGCAAGGGCTATACATTTAAAAGGATTATGGGAAGTGGCGTTGGTTGAGTTTCACTATCCAAAAACTTGGCACACTTTCAACGAGGAAGACTCTGCTTTTATTATTGAATGCGATCAATGTTTGAACAGCGATGAACGTAGTAAAGTGCGTGGGGATCTTAATATTCAAACTTTCCGGAAAGCCCTAAAAATATCTACGAATCATAATAATATAAAACACGGCTATTTTGAGGATATTTCAGTATTACTCAAGGAAATAAACGCAACTCTTCCACCACGGGTGCAGCTAGGCTACGATCATATAAAGAATAAGATATTTCTGAAATCAAATCAGAGAGCATCGCTAACGTTTTACGGAAAACTCGCCGTCATTCTAGGATTAAAACCAGATGTTCCTATAGAAAATGTAAGCAGTACGGATGAACACAAAGACGTGAGCACATACGCTCCATACCAGGCCGATATAAGTGGAGGATTTTACACTCTATTTGTATACATAGATATAATAGAATATCAAGCAGTCGGTGACGCGTATGTTCCATTATTAGAGACGATACATATTGAACCGACCGCTAACAAAGCAGTCAGTGTCAGGTACGACAAGTCTCATTACGTCCGTCTTAATAAAAACAACATCTCAGACATTGGGATCGAAATTAAAGACGACCAGAATAAAGACGTGCGATTCACCTACGGAAAAGTTGTGACGAAGCTGCACTTTAGACCAGTGAGAAAACATTTGTTTTAAAAATGGCTTATCTCACACCGTACCAGGATGACCCCCACCGTTACATATCATATTATCAGGCCCAAACAGGACATGGGATGCCGGGCTATGCCGGAAGCGGTGTTATGTATGGTGCCGGTTTTGCATCAGGGATCGGGGGCCTATTTCGTGGATTATATCGTATGGCAATACCGTTTCTAAGAAGGGGTTTCAGTATAGCAAAGCCACACATAAAAGCTGCAGCAAAAAATATAGTAAGTGATGTAGTTACCAGTGCCTTGTCAAAATCATTTAATAATAATGATAACACCGAGGGACAGAGCGGTCACGGTCTTATGGTCATGCGCAGGGGGCTGAAGCCTCCAGGGACCCGTATGAGGAGGGGGCGTGGTCACAGCGTAAAGAAGAGTACACGCGTCACTAATAAACGCGCAGTTGCAAAAAGCAGACGAAGAAGCCGGACGAAACTTGTAAAAAGATCTACAAGTTTGAAAAGACGAAGCAACACTATCTTCTAAATCATGTCATTGATTCATGCAATGTCAGACGAGTGTATCAAATCCGAACTGGATATTTTTACACTTCCTTTAACGCAAACAGCTATTGAGAAAAACACTTATGTGGAAATCCCACCCGTGTCAGCGATTAATGATGCTTCCCCGATTGAATTTTTCATCGCAGGGACTGGTGAAGATTACACTGATCTGAATAACACATTATTATATACTCGTGTGAAAATAACTCTCCCAAACGGAGATGATGTGCCGGAAGGAGCTCCGGTGGGTCTGATTAATTACCCGGCTTCTACGATCTTCTCGCAAGTGGATGTGTCTCTAGGAGATCGGCTAGTGTCACAATCGTCCAGCACGTATCCGTACAGGTGTATTTTGGAGATGCTCATTAATTATGGAAAAGACACCCTAGAGAATAACTTTTCAGCAGGATTGTTTTACAAAGACACTGCTGGTCATATGGACACTACAGATCCGGCAGGTGCGAATGCAGGACTGACAAAAAGAGCTGCGTTTACAGACGGGAGCAATGTTGTCGAGCTACTGGCTCCGATACACAGCGATATATTTTTTCAGCCAAAATTACTGTTGAACGGTGTAGATATTCGTATTCGTTTAACTAGAGCAAAAGATGAATTCTGTCTTATGCGCGGGGATGCGATCGATTATAAACTAAAAATAATCTCTGCTTCTCTCTTTATCAAAAGAGTGTCTGTCTCACCCTCTCTCCGTTTAGGACACGCCCAAGCACTATTGTCGGCCACAGCAAAGTACCCTTTCGACAGGGTATGCGTGAAAAACTTTTCTATACCAGCAGGTGCACGCGTCTCAAACCATGAAAATCTCTTCCTCGGGACTTTACCAAAATCCATCATTATAGCAATGACCGATAATGATGCTTTCACTGGTGCATACGATAAAAACCCATTTGCGTTCAAACACTTTAATCTTGAATATTTAAATCTCACCTCTGACGGCGCACACATCCCAAATCGTCCGTTTCAGCCACAATTTAATTTAGGAAATGCTGTAAGAGAATATTATCAGCTGGTTACCGCCACGGGGAGACATCTGAAGAACCAGTCTCTCGCTATAGACAGGGAGGATTTTCTCAACGGCTACACACTGTTTGCCTATAACCTTACTCCGGATGAAGAGTGTTCGCAGCATGTTTCGCTGATTAGATCAGGGAATATTAGGTTAGAAGCACGTTTTAGAGAGCCTCTACAAAACACAGTAAACATTTTAATTTATGCCACCTACGATTCTCTTCTTGAAATATCAAATCGGAGGCAGGTGTTGGGAGAACACTACTGAAGAGTTTGAAATGAACACTGTGGAGCTAACGGAAATTATGGATAACATCGCGTGTAATATAAATTTTTTAGGAGTACTCCCTTCCGACCATCTTCCCAAAGATCCATTGATAGACGTCCCAGCTCTATTAATTTGTAATACGGATCGATCGGACGAACCGGGACGCCACTGGTTAGCTATGTACATGGATCGAAATGGGCTTGGATGTTTTTTTGACAGCTTCGGGAATCCTCCGGATTCAGATTTTTTTCCTCCATCCATTCTCAACTTTCTAAAAAACAATTCTACACAAGTTCATCATTCTACCAGACAAGTCCAAGATTTTACATCAGTCACCTGTGGACAGCATTGTGTCTTTTTTCTGTATCATATTTCACGGGGTGTTGAGTATGAGGATATAATGAAATTTTACCATAACGATAATCTATTAAGAAATGATGCTATGGTATCTCTTTTTGTGAAAAAATTGAAACCCATGGTCTGTGATAGTAAAATATTTAAATGTATCCAGTGTGTACAGTCTGGTAAAATGTTCCAGTCTTATTAATCCTTGTGTAACGAATAAATAAAGAATATGTAATGAATAAACGTGTCGTAAACAGATGAATAATTTCGTTTTCTTTCTTTTATTTGACATCAAAAACAATAACACAATATGTTGTACAATGACATACATAGTTTTAAAAAAAATAAAACACAGATACAAAATCCCCCACATGATAATATTTTGTAAAAAAACAAACAAAAAAACACATAGCTATGCCATTACATATAATTGTTAAAAATCCATCCATTGTTTCGCATCTACACTGGGTGAGTTAAATACGTTTTCATCAGAGTCCTGTGCATGTGTGTGTGTGTGTGGCGTTTTTTCAAAGACTTAGTAGGTACAGTACCAAAGTCATCCGCGTGTGTTTTTCTTTTAAACGATTCAATCATCCGTCTTACATTATGATTGGTTACAGTCGAATAAGGAATCTTTAATGCCGCAAATGCATCCAGAAACTCATACCAGCCTACAGGGCGTCGGCTGTCATGCTTCATCTGCGGTGATGTTACACTCTTTACCAGGTCAAATATATGAGACCCTGGAATGATTCTCCCTTTATAAACAAATTCTCCATCAACTGTCCATGAAGACAAGTGTTTGGCTTTGGACATTTTATCCATAATATATTTTACATTTTTTAAGCTTCTCTGACGAATATTGTTTAAAACTTCTGAGACGATTGGGTCATCACTGACGTCATCATTCCTAACATCGGGGGTGTGGGAGGGGGTAGGCGTTTCGTGTTCCGGTAATGTAAGAGTTAGAGTGTTACTTTCCATATCACCGTGTTTTACCACATTTAAGAATCGTTGTAAAACATTAGTGTAGAGCTTGGATTTTTCGTAAGTGTTTAAGTCATGCCTCTGCAGTATATCTCTAATAGATGAATCCAAGTCATTCTCCACAACCGTATGAATATTTTCACGAGGCGGTGCAGTCCTTAGTCTATCCAGCTGATGTTTTGGCACGAGATACAATTTCTCGGCATGTTGCATTTTTCTCTTCAGATTCAGTTTCTAGTTATGAGACTGGTTATGAAAGGAAGCGCTACACTGAGAAGGGGAAGCAGAAAACCCCCTTTTTGATTAATCATACGTCTCTTCCTGCTGATATTAATCTTTTTATTAGCGACGTACTTTATCTCCTTTTTCCTTCTTTTTAAAGACCCGTGCTGTTTTGTAGTTAGGGGGATCTTGCCATGAAGAATATTGAGAGCCACCTCACATAGAGCCAATATTAACTCGTCGGGTGAAGATTGCAGAATAACACGTCGCTGCTTGGGTGAGCTCTTGTATAATAACTTTAAGAGGTAGAGATTTCTGGAAAGCCTCGTGCTCATTGTTACTTCTGGACGTACACCACAGGATAGTCTGACAGTAAATCCGTTCTGAGCCGAAATTTTTCAGGGGTCTGTGGTTTATAATCTATTAACAAGTAGCTGTAAGGACGTTCAGTTGCATCCTGGTACGCTTCAATAAAAAACTTTGTATTCCCTGGGTACATCTGACGTCCCAAAATACCAATCTGCTGCTTATCGCGAGGGTTTTTAAATATTATTAAATAATTTGTATTAAGACCTATTGTTCTGGTAGATTTACCCTGGAAAAACAGATTCTGTATTAATAGCAAACAGCTAATCTTATTGTGATGTATGTATTGTGTAAAAATCTTCTCGACTTCTCCGTTAGAAGCAGCTTGACTCATAACGTCGTCCAAGATAAGGAGCGATCTTTTACCAGGAGGGAATAATGAGTCATCATCCAATTTCTGTGGTATGCCTTCAATGAATTTAATATCAAAAGCATGTAACATTTGATCATACATTGGCTGCCAGGATGTATACACATACACAAAATTGTCAAATTTGACAGAACACATTTTGTCTGAATTATACATTAGAGTCTTCACAAAAAAAGTCTTCCCACTATTACTTGGACCGGCAACGACAGCCGAAAATGGGTGCTGCATTCTGCAGTCAAAAACATCTGTTTCACACATCTTTCAAAATATTGTTAAAACCCGTAAGGTAAGGTGGTATAATCTGGTTGGAGTACTCGCTTATTGTACACAAGTCTGAAACTTTTCACGATTGATCTATTGTGCAATGTGAATCCCCTCTTATTACATGTAATGGTCTCTGTGCGGGGAAACAGCTGCATCGTGTCACGTGATTCCACATAGGCACGTACTAGCCCTATCAGACTATGCAATGTGACTATTTGGGCATTCTCTGCATTGAGTGTAATACCCTTTGCTTTGAGACACGTATAGCCTTTTGCTGTCTGATACCCATAAGATTTTGGTCCTGACGAGGCATACTCTGTTATGAAATCATCTGGAACTAATTCGCTTGTGAGCTGTCCGAGATAAGAACCTGTTTCAGGAATCCAATCACCGATTTTTGATACAAATATCGAGCTGTCTGTATCGGCATAAATCACACGTTCGCCTAATTTGTCCAAGAGATTATACAACTCGAGTCGTGCGTAAGCTGTGGTGAAAGCACCAATAAAAACGTTAACGTCCCGTGTGGGGCACGGATCACGTTCTGCATATGACCACTGAATCAAAGCCACTGAATCAGATACAAACGAAAAGTGTTTTATAATCCGCCCAGCACCGCCAAAAAGACATTGTGTGAATTCTTCAGGCTCTGTCAAAAGCTCTGTGGTAGGCAAATGGGTACGCAAAGAGAAACGACCCCAAAGTGTATTCAAGATGAGCTTAGCAATGGATCTTTTTGCCGAATTATGCATTATTTTAGTGATGTCTAGCTGAACGCCCTGTTTGTCGAGATAATCGTCGACGTATGCTTGTTTGTCATCCTCTGTCACTACATGTGAGGGAAAGCCAGATGCTTCCTGTTTGAATTTTAGGAATGTTTTGACATAATCTGTAAACAAACTGTCAGAGCTTTGTGGAAAATGCCACACCTCGTGAATTTTAACTATCTGATAACCGTGCTGAATAGCTCGGTGTAATTCAACGCTGACCCATGTAGCTGTAATACATCTCTCAGCCTCTGTGTGGCTGCATTGAGGGTCCTGAATCTGATTCTCTGCACAAGTCCTGCACAAAGGAAACATTAATTTACCCGAGCATCTGTAAGGTAGAACAGGGTGAAATAGCTTACGTGGTGGTAGCACTGTCACTTTGACGAGACCAAAATAATTCTCCACCGGTTCAAAATCCTTAAAGATTATTTTAGGATGACCGATAGGATACGTTTTACTTGACTGAACGAACGGGTATAGCGATGTGAAATCATAATAATCCACTCGTTCATCATCAGCTGTTTTGTGGTACAATTTATACGCGTTTGTGCGTCCACCGAATAATGCATCCCGAGGTCTCAGCCTCTCAGGTGCTTCGTAAGATGACATGAACTGCATGACATCAGGATCTGTTTGTTTTGCTAGATCCCATTCACACTCCCAAATTGAAATCACTCGTAAGGAATACACTTTACGAAGTGTTTCTATCTTTTCATCCGACTGCCTTCTGAGAGTACCAAAGGACACTTTTGATAAAGGTTGAATTTCTTCTGCCTTAAATCGACAATTGTGTCCATGGTAAAAACAACCCAAGAATTCCAAGGCTGTTTTTTCCCCATCACCAGACTCATAATACCCATCAACGTGATAAGGTCCAAAGGCTTGCTCTCCGTGGTTTAAGGCATGTTGGACATCAATGTTTTGGCTATTTTTAATATATTCGAGCCATTGAATGGATGCGTTTGAAAACGTCTTGTGTTGATTAACGTACGCGTGACTATGTGTAAGTGCTACTGTATCTCGACTCAAAAAATTTGTTTTGAATACTTTCATGCATGTTCCTGCCAATGTCACAGATTTAAACGGATCAATGTTTGTACATTCGAGGAATTCTTCACGATATTTTATACATGCCTGTCTTAAGATAACCACGTCATTCCGACAGTAAAAAGCGAGCTCCTTTTTAAAGTCAAAGACACTGCCTGACACTCCTGTGTACCATGTATCGAATCTGACACGCTCGGTTTCACTCATTGTCTCATACCCGTAAAACTCTTTTGCCGGATAGGGACCCACATAATTTGCATTCTCCAATCTGTTGAAATGATGTGGGAAAAATCCCTTTTCGTTCACGCTTAGGTTTAACGCAGCCGGTACCTTGCCTAGCGAAAAAGGGATAAATTGAAAACTGTCTATAAATCGCTGTCTAAACGCTGTGTCATACATATGTAATATTCTACATCCCTGCATAATAATCTTTGGACTTATTCCTTCGTTGCTAAGATACTCTAACAGGATGTAGGAATCAAATCCCGATGCGTTGTGAGCTACAAATGTGTAATCACTGTATTTTGGGCGTCTGAAGTGTTTAATCAGACGAGCCACACAATCTGTTCCTCCAGCTTCAAACGTCTCACCTGTCTGTGTCATGGCACAAACATAGTTAGCCACATGTTTATCATTCTGATACATTGTCTCAAAGTCATAATAGATGTATTTATCGTCATTTGTTTCAGCCTTAAGAGGCTGGATGTAGCATTCGTGACTACCTTCACTTGTCAAAATCTCGTTGCAATGTACACAGCACTCTGGAGAGCACTTGTGTGGTTTGTTTTTATCAGCAAATCTTGCATCCCTATATAATCGTTGGCATTTAGTGCAGTATTTTAAAGTGTCACACTGCGATTTCTCAGTAGATGTGCGCTCTTGTTTATGTGTTTCGTAGCAGAAGGCGTTTCTGCAATATCTGAGACAGTCTGGACATTGTCTACTGGACGTTGGGTGTGTGCGGCATTCAGATGTGTTACAAATATTACAAACATATTTGCATTTATGGAGTCTCTTGTCGTTATGACCCTTGAGACAGAATTCGCACACATAACTTGTGCCTAAGAAACCTTTCAAATTTTTTATCAAATAATAATGTTCTTCATGAATATATAAATTTACGGTCTTTGGATGTATTCCATCCGTGTTTTTGTAGACCTGCAGTTTCCCTGAGCAGTCTCTGTGAAAAACTAAAATTTTTACATTTAAATTTCTTTCGAAAATGTTCAGATCATGAAATCCTATTTTATTATGTGGTGCAAATCCACAGACTCTGTGTATGTCTTTTGCTGTTTTTTGCAACTCTTGATCGGTGAATGTCGGGTTAAAAAAATATGCCAGACAATAACTAAGACACATATTATCATTCAGATTCGTTGGACAAAATAAATGCATTTTATTTCGTTTTATAACTTCACTGATGGCAATGTCTGTGATTTTCCTACGCGGTCCTCCCCCTCCCTGGTGGTCCATAGCTACCGAAACTCTTAGTGATAAAGAGTTATCTGTTGACACGTCTCTGTTGCTTTGTGCAGCACGTTCAATTTGATCAATGAATAATGATACGTCGTGGTTGCTCTCAGGCGTTAATACTGTATTTATAGATGTGGGTAAGCTAGAACCAGTTAGTGCTATATTTATATAGCCCGTATCACCTGCCGTCAGTTGAGAAAAATGCACAATCTCATCTAAAATATTGTGTAGATGAATATTAAAATCTGCCAAGTCGTTTGTATCTATTTCACGGAGATTCAGTGTCCTATGGATTTCTAGTCCGTTGAAACGTGGTCGAGGAGTTATTACAAAGTCGCCTACACGTCCGCCTTCAGTCGTCAACGTATGAATTTCGTCCTGACTAAGACCCATATTAGGGAGTTGGTGATTATAATTTGAAAACCCATTACCGGACTGTGCGTTTTCATCATCATCACCTTCAGGTGTTTCTAACCACGCTCGTTGTTCGGCTATAATATTTTGTAATCTTTCGGATGTGGAAAGTTCACTTGTGTTTAGCATCCCTAGTTGTTCACGTATTAAAAGACGCAATTGTTCATTAGTACTGTGACGCCTTGATCTTACATGTTCTACGTCTTCATCTGAGTCTGACTGCATATCAGTGTAACATCTTTTAGAAGACATTTTGTGGTGTTTTTATTATTTTATTTTATTTAAAATGTGTTGCTAGCAGACTACAAACGAATACTCCAACACCACTACCATTCATAAACAGTATTAACGATGACTAACGACTACGGATAGCAACCCGTAACAGTAATAAAAATAACAATGTTCAGTCAAATTAATAAAAAATAATAACAAATGAATAAAAAATAAATCAGTCACCAAATATGAAAGGTAAAGATTGTAAGCTTTCAAATGATATATAAAATTTTTCAAGATTAGTTTAGGTTTAGTATAGGATATTAGACTACTGTTTTAAATGTGTAACAGATTTAGGTCCGCCGACGGGCCGGTAACACTTAAGAGGTTCGCTAATGACCACGGATAACAACAGCAAAACGTAACAGAAATAAAAATAGTGTATCCTGCATTAAAAACTACACATATTCATAACAAATATTCATAACTTTAAAGTGAAAACGCTATAACAATCAAATGAATAAAAGGAAAATCAGTAATTATGAGATGTAACACTTCTCATGAATGCTCCATGTCTTTCCATTAATAATCTGGATAACATTCAGACGTTCATTTAAAAAATCTTGCATTGTTACCGTTATTAACTGTAGTCCAGGACGCAGTTCTCCATTCTCCTTGTGTTTAAAAGATCGTTACGAAATTCTCCGTTTACATCCTGACAAACCCCCAAAACGTTTGATTCACCCAATAAATATTCCTCTCGCTGAATAACAGGTCTGCTACTCCACAAAGATGCAACGAAACGTGTTCAACGAATAAAATATTCCTCACGAAGAATCTGATAACGTTACTCCTTTAAAAGATCCAATAAATAATCCTCACGAAGAATAATGGTCTGATACTCCTTTAAAAGATCCAGTGAAACGTAAAGTTTATCCAGTAAATATTCCTCACGAAGAATTATGGTCTGATACTCCTTAAAAGATCCAGTTAAACGTATGGTTTATCCAGTAAATATTCCGTTCGCTATCCTTGATACTCCACAAAGATGCAACGAAACGCGGTCACCCAATAAATATTCCGTTCGCTGATGATCGCCGTTCCTCTGCACTTAAACAGGAGCTGAAGTCCGAGCCACGGTCTCGTGCAGGTTTCGGGGTATTTCTTATGTCTTTCTGTTAGGCGATCCACAGTAAGTTTAGCAAATTTTAGATACGAGGGTTTTTCAAACAGACCACGTTCTCCTGTCAGTGAACAAGCTCAGCAGCATAGGGGAATCCCCGATGATGTCATCGTCAGCGTCACCCAATGCATCCAATAAAATCCTGTGTATTTGGTGAGGAGGCGGAGCCTCCGCTCCTCTCAACACAGATGGAATTTTACCATTCCGAGTCAGGATCGACAGCCGTCGGTCGTCTTTTCTTGAAGCTGCACGAGGAATGGTAATCTGGTGGATAGAGTACAATCCTCTGTGTATTTTTGCTCTGGAGAGATACAATTTATTTGAAATATTCGACGGATAAATAGTTAGGTAAATGTTTATCATAACTCACCGTAACCTCTCCTCTTGTGTTTAAAAGATCGTTACGAAATTCTCCGTTTACATCCTGACAAATCCCCAAAACGTTTGATTCACCCAATAAATATTCCTCTCGCTGAATAACAGGTCTGCTACTCCACAAAGATGCAACGAAACGTGTTCACCGAATAAAATATTCCTCACGAAGAATCTGATACTCCTTTAAAAGATCCAGTGAAACGTATGTTTATCCAATAAATATTCCTCACGAAGAATAATGGTCTGATACTCCTTAAAAGATCCAGTGAAACGTATGGTTTATCCAGTAAATATTCCGTTCGCTATCCTTGATACTCCACAAAGATGCAATGTGCTGTAAGATCGTGGCAGTTTGTTTGGCTCCGTGGTGAGTTTACATTCAGAAAGTTCCGCTGTTTGTGAGGAGAGACTTGAGTGGCTGTTTTGGGTAACCCCCGGAATGATGTCATGTCACGTCACGTCACGTCTGTGTCATCCGGAGGCCTCCAATGGTCGTGTGTTGTTGTGGGGGGGATCAGCGTCGGGGTTCCGGTCTCACTTGCAAACTTTCATTTCTTCTTGTGATATAGAATTGAATGGACACATTTAGCGCTGCTAATGCAACATGAGGATTTTTGAAGCTCTATTTAATGGGGAAAAAACTCTTAACTTTTTTACTTCTCCGTAAGTGTGTGTGTGTGTGTGTGTGTGTGTGTGTGTGTGTGTGTGTGTGCGTGTGTGAACGCGTGTGTGTGTGTGTGTGAGTGTGTGTGTGTGTGTGTGTGTGTGTGTCAGTCTTTAGCGAAGCGTGGGAACTGTTTGTCGTCTTTTTCCACGCCTCTTCACCACCTGACGTGGGAGTGTCTTAGTGTGGGAGGAGTCTAGGGGCGGAGCCTACGTCTGGCTCCTGTGCAGCAGTAGCTATTGTCAGTCTTGACTCCTTTCTCCCGTGTTCGGACGTGTTTCATTGAGCTCCCAGGATATTACTTTACACAAAGTTGGATAACTTTTGTTCTTCTTTCAACAAACAGAATTGTAAAAACGTAAGTCAGTTTTTTAAATGTACGTGTGTGTTTATGCGTTTGATATGTTTTAATATGTTGTTTTAACGTTTTAATGCGGATCGCTTTAAGATAATGCAATTTAAACTTTTTCATTAATGTTTTAACATTTTACAAATGCTAAAGACGTGTATTTTAACTTTATACAATGGTTTATACACCTTTAAACACTATGTAATTGTGAATGTACGACTTTTGTTCAAATCTATTAGAAAATAGAACTATTTGCATGATATAATTTTAATATGTTGTTTTAACGTTTTAATGCGGATCGTGGGAAAATTTTCCCACGGTCACATGACCTGTTCAGAAGTGGAGTGGGGTGGGGTGGGGGTGTTTGTAGGGAAGGGTACCGTGGGAAATTTCCCACGGTCACGTGACTTGTCCAGAGGTGGGAGTAATGGGGGTAGAAGGGGGGGGGGGGGGCAAGCGTGGGAATTTCCCACGGTCAAAAAGGGGCGTGGCTTAAGGGCAATAAATCACTCAAAGTGACAGAAGCCGCCCTATATTCTCTCTGACGTACGCCATTGTTCTGACTGACGCTACCAGAAAACATAACCAAGATGGCGGACACTCGTGTGAGTGTGGATGCACGTGGGGAGTTTTGTAAGTAAATGTTTTTTAATCTGCTTTTTATTTTATCATGATAACTACAAGTATATATTTTAAACATGTTTCATGTTTGACTTTGCTGTCTTTTTTACCGGTAACGTTAACGTAGAAAGCTCGACAAGCGTCTCTGCAGTGCTCTGCTTCGCGCACATTTTTTAACCATTAACCCCATTGCCATATTTAATTTATTCTGTAACGTTAATATTGTAATCAGTTAGTCCGCGGAACCAAGTCAGCAACATAGTTTTGGCCCAGATCCGGTCTATATCTGGCCTGAGTGAAATCCATGCGGGCAAAATGTGAGCCGGATCTGGGCCAAAGCTGCTTGCTGTCTGGGAAGTCATAATTTTTTATTCTGTTTTTGTTAAGCGATCTGTTCTGGAAAATGCTTATTTATGCTTGCCTTCAGCTGTTAATGTGCTTGCGGCTAGCTGTAACTTTTATCCATTACGTTAAGGCTAATGACACAAAGTTAGCAATATATTGGAAAAATAGTTAATAATAAGAGTTGTGAAAACTAGGTATGGTAGAGACACCGGCAAGCTCGTATTAACAGTTACATATTTTTTGCCTTGTAGGCTAAAGTGGATGCAGAGTCTGTGAACTTGGTAAGTATCCTTTTTTTGTTTACTTCAGATATTTTTAGCAGCTTCACACATAAACCTGCATTGAATATTTATCTAATTTTGTACAGATTAAGTTAGCAAGTGAGTGAAGTAGAATAACGTGTTCAGAGTTTACAAAGCAATGTACAAATTGTACAAAACAATGACTGAAAGTCTGAAACATGCTTTGGCCTCATTGGTCGACTTTGTAGCATTTGCCAGATCTAATCTATTATAATCATGAAAACTAAAATGCTGCTATTTTTTTGTTTTCCTGTATAGATGTATAGTCCCTGTTATTGTGAAGATCTGATTCAATTCCAGTGGTAAGTTACATAACACAATGTAAAGTTAAAGGAGAACTCTGGTCAATTTTAACATTGAGCTCATTTTTTTGCACATTTGGAGTGCTGTCAATACAGAGAACAACGGCAAAAATCGGTGTTGCCTACACCGAGTTATTCTATTTTTAAAATTTGCACCCTGTTGACTTCAATGGGGCAAGTACTAAACCTGCTTTTAGCCTCTTAACATCCTTGATGTGTCATTACAAGTGCACAGGTCATGTGAGTGATTCCTTCTGAGTGAACACGAGTGAATCTGACTGCAGTAGATTTGAAAGATGTGTATAAAAATGATGTTATTTAAGCCAGCGCAAATACCTGTTTACATCCTGTTTTTCGGTTGAAGTCCAAAGTAGTCGATTGCCGAGTTCACGCGTGTGATCATAGGTAACTAAACCTATGCACGTGAACTCGGCAATCGACTAATTTGGACTTCAACCGAAAAACAGGATGTAAACAGGTATTTGTGCTGGCTTAAATAACATCATTTTTATACATATCTTTCACATCTACTGCAGTCAGATTCACTCGTGTTCACTCTGAAGGAATCACTCACATTTTCTGTGCACTTGTAATGACACATCAAGGATGTTAAGAGGCTAAAAGCAGGTTTAGTACTTGTCCAATTGAAGTCAACAGGGTGAAATTTTAAAAATAGAATAACTCGGTGTAGTCAACACCGATTTTTGCCGTTGTTCTCTGTATTGACAGCACTCCAAATGTACAAAAAAATTAGCTCAATGTTAAAATTGACCGGAGTTCTCCTTTAAGGCTAAATTTCTTGGTTTTAAAAAAGTATTCACTCCAATTATAGGGATAAAAAAATCAATGGAGTGGAAGTGCAAGTTGTGTGCTGTCTCCTCAGACACCCGGGCACAGTTATTTCTGCACTACCGTTTAAAGCACAGTCATTACTCACGAGTTAGCCCTTTGCCATGCCTCTATGACTCTTGCACATTTCAGTCATTTAATGCACTGAAAATTAATTTGTCATGGATTCACAAAGACACACAGAGAACTCTTGATAGTGAAGGATCAAAAACAGGATGTTCATTTTTTACCTGTCCCTTGTGTGGCCTCAAAGAGCCCTTCTCAGAATCGAACATGTTCTGCCATTTAAGGAGCCACTTAAAGAACCATGAAAATGTGACATGCCCGTTTAAGAACTGTACCTACCACACCAATGTATATTCATCATTTAATGCTCACAAAAGTAGGAAGCATTCGGGAAGTTTAGACTTTTGTGATCATATTGTATCAATGGAAAATGACAGTTCCCCAGTCACAAGCACTGCAGACCTTAATGCAGATGATCCAGTTCCTTGTTGGATTGCGGACACTTCAAATTCTGTTCCTGAGGCTGAAAATGTCAACATCGGAGAGTTAAGGGCCCATTTACACCATAATTTGTCTTCCCTGTTTCTGAAGATGCAAACTGTTCTCCATGTTTCTGACATGGCATGTCAGGAAATAGTTGATCATCTGTTAGAGATATTTTCCTTATCGCAACCTCTTATCAAAGATGATATAAAAGAGATACTACAACAGCATCATGTGTCCCCTACTGAAGCTGTCTTGAATGATTTGGTAAATGCTGTTAATGACACAAACATTTTTGTCAGTGCCACAGCTGAAGGTGAGGACTTGTCTTCAAATAAACGAAGAAAAACATCAGTGACGTGCGGTCTGGGTAGGCAAACTAGGCACTGCCTACCCTGCCAAAATTCAAAAATAAAATGGTTTATTAAATAATAAACTTGTATTTGTATTTTTACTGTTTATTCTTGTGATTTATATATGCAATATGTGTGTTATTCCAGTTATTTAGACGTTATGATGACAAATGTAGCAGTTACGCATAATCAAATAAAAAACAAATCGTAGAATAAGCAGTGCTTTTACTGTCCATTCATTGCAGACGGCAAGCGAAAAACCCATGTTGCGCATGCGCACTTCGATCCTGTATTCTTTAACATGTACGTCAAAAAGCACATCTCTGCTGTGCCTTTGGACGTAAATATGGTATGCCCGTAACATCTCCGTAACATATCAGACATGGACCAATTAAAATCAAGATATTACTGGACATTTGCGCAGCTAACGTGATTAACGTTACACACCACAGATAGCCTACATGCCTAATCCCCGCGGCAAATTCAAAGCCAAAATGACAGCACCAGAGTTAAAAGGCTGTCATCAGAGAGTTAAATGTTTTAAATTGAGAGCCAGAGACTGTGCAAACTGAAGGCCCGTAAAGATGAGTTTTACAAAGCTGTGATCGACGTCTTCATGAGGAAATGGCGGCGGATGAATTTGATGTAGGCTACAAATAATCTACCGATTGGTGAGTCAAAAACTATTTTGGGCTTAATATTGAATTGATAAATATGGTTGAATTAATGCAAGCCATTTGACTTCATATTCAATTGAATAAGGATTAATGGTTGCATTCTAATGCTGAAGTGGAGTGGACAAACTACTGTTACTCGCGGTGTGTGCCTGTGCCGCTCTTGTGTGTGTGCGACGTGCGTGTGTGTGTGTGTGAGAGAGAGAGAGAGAGAGAGAGAGAGAGAGAGAGAGAGAGAGAGAGAGAGAGAGAGAGAGAGAGAGAGAGAGAGAGAGAGAGAGAGAGAGAGAGAGAGAGAGAGAGAGAGAGAGAGAGAGAGAGAGAGAGAGAGAATACACGCGATATACATCCTGATTTGTACATTTCTTGATATGCCGCGCTTGTGCGTAATGTTTACTGGTATTATTAGCCTTTAAACAATAAATCAGGTAATATTTCATAACTCAGTGCCTAGCCTCTTTAAGACATCACCGCACGTCACTGAAAAACATATTTCGAAAAAACATTTCCTGTGGTAAAGCCAGTGCAGTACGTGTTGGAGTCTGGGCGCACAGTCGTTTGTGTCCCAATACTTCAGATGATCCAGGAGATATTCAAACATACTGACATCCTTGACCGAATAAAGGAAACCAAGGCATCACAAGAAGGTCATTATATGAGCCATAAAGATGGCAAGTATTTCCAGGAGAATACTTTGTTGTCATCTTCAGAACTGTCACTGCCATTGATTTTATACATAGATGATCTAGAAATCGCTAATCCACTTGGAACTTCACGTAAGATCCACAAACTCTGTTCAGTCTATTGGATGTTTGGTGATCTGCCATCTAAATATCGATCTGCACTGCATGTGATTCATCTCGCAGTCCTATGTAAGGTACCAGATCTTAACAGCTGTGGCTATCAAAGAGCACTTTCTCCTTTGTTGCAAGACCTTGGCTGCCTTGAACATGATGGGGTTTTTATCGAGTCCCTTGGTCAGTCAGTTCAGGGTACTGTTTCAGTTGTTGTGGCTGATAATCTAGCAGCCCATTCCTTTGCAGGCTTTGTGCAGTCTTTCAGAGCTGGATATGTTTGTAGGTTCTGCAAAGCTACACGAGAAGAGATTCAATCTTCTGCTGTTGGAGATGGCGAATTTACCCCAAGGACAAAAGACAATCATGATCATGACCTGCAGGATGTTTTACAAGGGGATGGTCACAGTCAGTTTGGTGTCCAAAGAGACTGTGTCTTGAGAGAGAGTTTGCAGTGTTTTCACGCAATCACTGGTTTCCCGCCTGATGTCCTTCATGATCTTTTTGAAGGCATTGTTCCAGTGGAGTTGGCCCTGTGTATTCAGGAGATGATTAAGCTCAAATATTTTACCCTGGAGTATTTGAACAAGAAAATTCTGACATTCCCATACCAACATGCAGACAAGACTGACAAGCCACATCCCATTCCCAAGAACTTTGCAGGAAAGAAGACCATTGGTGGCAATGGTCACGAAAATCTCACATTATTGAGACTACTCCCATTGATGATTGGCAATATGGTTCCTGAGGAAAATGGTTTTTGGAATGTTTTGATGGATTTGAAGGAAGTTGTGGAAGTGGTGCTATCTCCAAAGTTTACTGAAGATTCCATTCATTATTTGCAAACTAAGATACAGGATCACAGACAAATCCTTCAAGAGGTTTTTCCAGAGTTCCGACTGCTCCCCAAGCATCATTATCTGGAGCATTATCCAGATCTCATACGTTGTTTTGGGCCTCTTGTCCATTTGTGGACGATGAGGTTTGAAGGTAAGCACCACTTTTTCAAGCGTGTAGTTCATGATACACAAAACTTCAAGAATGTGCTGAAAACACTAGCAACTCGGCATCAGCACATGGTGGCATACTTTCTCAAAACACCATCATTCTTCAAACCACATCAGCAGATTACAGATGTCTCTTCTGTTTTGGTGTCATCACTTCCTGAAGTTGCAAAAGTTCACATTGAACAAAAAACAAACAGCAACATGATATACAGCACATCAAGGATCATTACTGATGGAACTAATTTTGATGTTGGAATGTTTGTGTCTGTGGGACAGGAAGGAGGACTTCCCCAGTTTAGCAAAATTGAATCGATTCTCCTTGTTAACAATGATGTGACATTTCTTTGCCAAGAACACAAGTCATGGTACATTGAACACCTGAGGTCATATGAGCTTTCCCCAGGGAATATGACTGTCCACAGCCTATCCGAGCTGAATGACATTTTACCCCTCTATGCAAACAGGTTTGAAGGAAAAGTGCTGTTGACACCCAAACGCTTCATTCTTCTTCACTAATAATGTACGTATGACTGTTAATTTTAAACCAATTGCAGATTTTGACTGTATTTCAGATTTTAATATTATTATTAAAAAACTGTTAGAATTAGATTTTTGTGGTCAGCAAAGCCTAAAAAAGCAAAATTCTGCAGCGCTTTATCCTTACATTGTAAGGTCTTTATACTAATCAGTCATAATATAATAGTGTGAGAATAACTTTAATTTCTGTATGTGTTTAAAAAATGTTAATAAATATGCCATGCCTGTTTTCATCAATTGTTTTGTTTGTCTTCCAGACGATGGCAGCACCCCAGAAATTCATGCTGCGTGTTTACATTGCCACAGATATTGCAGTGAAAGTAACTTTGACTGGACGACCAGAATCAGTGGATGATCTAATCGCCATACTGCGAGAGAAAGTCAAGCCAAGACTGGATTTTGAGTTTACCCTGCAGTATGAGGATACAGATTTTAATGGACAACTGAGCTGTCTGATTGATATTCAAGAGTTACCAGAGAGGGCAACACTCAAAGTTGTTAGATCCGAATCTGATGCCAGCTCACTTGCAAGTTCTGATACAGAAATCCTTCCTCATGTGCCTGTAAGCGAGCGTCGGAAGACCTGGCCTGACATTTTTCCTCTGCCTACTTTTTCCTATGAAGTCGAGCATGTGCTTGAAGAGGGAAATATTGCCTATGACAGATCTGGAAAGACACTGAAATTATCCAGGGCCCAAAAGCACAACATCCTAGAGAGCATGG
Organism: Scardinius erythrophthalmus; assembly: GCF_964197995.2. NCBI lineage: Eukaryota > Metazoa > Chordata > Actinopteri > Cypriniformes > Leuciscidae > Scardinius > Scardinius erythrophthalmus. Next base: position 43,894 of record NW_028296414.1, read on the forward strand.
CATCAATAATACATGGTTTCAAACCTTACCCAAGTGACAAGGATGTGGGTATGGCAGTAGAGGCTCTTGTTAAAGCTCATCCATGCCTTAAAGAGCCTGGAAGTGAAAATGGATGGTATGGATGGAAGATAAGCCTTAAATTCAAAATGGGCAATTACCGTACCAAGCTAGCCAGATCTGGATGTCTGGAGGTGTCGGTCAACACAGGCAAAAGAAGTAAGAACAATCCTGACAAAGACCATCCCCATTCCAACATAAAACGAGCAAGACGAGCAGAAGTGAACTTCCTTCCAAACTTTCCAAAGGGACAAAACCAGGCCAGTTTGGAAGAAATGAGACTAGACATTCTACACGAAGTTGAGAAGAGTGAGAAAAACCTGTTGTTGATAGATAATCTTATGCAGATGACATTTTCCCTTTGTCGCCAGGAGATCGTACAGGAAAACCCATTGTTGAAGGACTTCCTGGTGAAATGGCCAGCACTTCGGATTGAGTCGCAGGTAAAAAAAAAAAAAAAAAAACCATCTACATTTCTCTTTTCTGCCTCATCTTTAAATTACTTGTCCGGCTCCAGCAAACACTAACAAACTAGTTTGTCAATGAGACTTTTGAACTATTGGGGTTTGTTGCTGCTTATTAGCATGTGTTGAATATGTGTGAATTGGCCACTACTTAATCTTTGAAAGATAGCAAAAACTTTTTGGGAGAATAATGCTTAACTTCTATCAAGATGATTGCATTGTATGTTTCTCTAAGGCTGTTTTGATGTCATTTATACATTTTGTGTATTAATGATTTTGTAGGTTTGCGCAGAGTTTCATCGCATCACAAACACCAATCTTCGAAACCAGTTCTATGCCGAATTGGACAGGCATACGCCACAACTATTTGCCTTGTACAGGCAAAAAAACATCACATACTGGCAAGGTCTCTGAGGTGCTGCGTGACATCCTCAGGATTTATGATCGTGAGGTGAGTTAAAGACAAAGACTGTTCAACTCTAGTATCGAACCCAGAATAACTTTGCTTGCTTGTTCATTGTTATTTTTGCTTGTCTTTCAAGGATGTGCATGATATCGACATAAAGCGCAGTGTAGCTCTTCGTGCCCTAGCAGTATACTTACGTGAAGATGACCCACAGTTTTTTAAGACATGGAATGTAAGCATTCAGTACACTCACCAAACAGGATCAGTTTTTGTGCTTACCAGGGTTTTTTAGTCTTCATTAACAAATTACCTTAATATATATTCAACTTTATTTCACTCTACTTTTGCAAATTCTCTATGTATGTTCTTGTCTAGTTTTTAAATTTGGGACAATTCTGTGTAAACTGAAAAGGCCTGCCTGGTTAAGTATGATACTATATTAAAGTGATAGTTAACCAAAAAATTCTTATGATATACCTGATGATGTAATTCATTACTAGACATGTTTACAGTTGGACCCTCTTTGCGCATTCCAGGTGGAGGAGTCGGATGAGCCAGACATCGCTGGTACCCCTCTTGCCCTTGTGATGGAAGTCACTGAGAACACTGGTCCTGTCTGTTTCAATCCGGCAAGGACCGCTGTTGTGGTGGAAGATGAGTTTGTGCTGAGCGACATCCCCACGTTTCCTGAGGCCTTTGTGTTACTCTTTGGGTTAATGTATGCTTTGCATTTGGATTACCCAAGAAAATTGATTAACACCTTCACATTCATCCAGAAAATGCTGATGGGGCTTGATGATGGTAAACCTCTGAAACCCTGCTTACTCAATCTAAAAAATGAACTATTACTTACTTTGTAGGCAAATTCCATCTTGTCTACAAGTGCTGTTTTAAGTGCTTGGATGTTTTCATTGGTAGGTTGTGTCCTGGCCACCAAATCTATCTTGATTGCACTCTGGGTTTGTTAGTTCCTGCTAAGTAGTTTTGTAAGCGTATGTTGTAGAAAATGTAGTTTAAAGCATTTTTACATTTGGTATGTTGTCTTCTGCACCAAATCCACCTCAGTTGCACTTCTACAACAAAAACTTTTTGCAATCAGATTGTATTTTTTTATTCTAAGGTGTTTTACAACTGTATATTGTTAAACATGTAGTTTAAACATTTGGTAGGTTGTTACTTTAATATTGTCACTTCATTTGTTTATCTCAATTTGTTTTATAAGCTAAACATGTAGTTTACAGCATTTTTACATTTGGTAGGTTGTTTTCTGCACCAGATCAACCCCAGTTGCACTCTTACAACAGAAACTTGATTTTTGTTATCAGATTTTGTCTATTTTAAGGTTGTTTACAAGTGTATATTGTTTAACATGTAGTTTAAACATTTGGTAAGTTGTTAGATCTACCTCAGTTGCACTTTACACAATGGAACATGTAGTTTAAAGCATTTAAATTTTTACATTTACATTTTGTAAAATCTATCTCTGTTGCATATTTAATGCAATCAGGTATGTATTATTGTTTGTGTTTTGACTTAATTTATTGTTTTTATTTCCTATAATTTATATTTTTTTAACATTTCTTTTTGGAGGAGCTTTATTTATTTTATTGATTTTATTTATTTTGATTTGCCATGTTGCAAAATAATGGCCATGGGTGTAAAAAAGTATAATCAATGTTTTAACAGTTTCTAATTTGATTTGCTACATGTTTACAGAGATGTATATAAACAGTTGTACAAAATAGACAAAGAATTTAATAGTAAATAAAAACCTTTTAATTATATGACAACAGTTCTGTGTGTGCTTCTTTTTAGTATTTTAAACTCAAATATGTATCAGGCTATGAGTTATTCAGAAGGAGTTTATTTCTTGAATAAAATATTTTATATAAGTGGTAATTAGTTAAAAACAGTTAGTATTGAAAACATTAAACTTTAGTGTAACATATGTAAAGTTTTTAAGTACACTGTACTTGAAATTTAAAAAAAGGGAAAGAAAAATATTTAAGTTTAGTGTAATTGTAATTTTTAAGTATGTTTACTTAAAAAAACTTAGGTAATCAGTTTCCACAAAAGTTTTGAGTACTCTGAACTTATCGGGTTTTACAGTGTAAGCAAAGGGGCGAAATGGATCTCTGGGTCCTACCACCTTGGTGAAAACTTGCTGGGACATGAGGGGTATATAAACCTCTTGCAAAAGCTTCAGCAGATACCATTGGGGAACAGGCTTTGACCCCATAGGTGGTATCTTTTCCCTTCATATTTAGTCACAGAACATCACTGGAACAGAACAATACATCCACACAGAGCAAACCTGAACTAATATAAACTTCTTCTTACGATTAATTTTCCCACTTTTATCATAGTGTCCAGTGGTGTTGTAAATACCTAAAGAGTTACATATGCCAAGTAAGCATACATGTAAGTGACTACATGTGGTGTGATAGAACTTCAAGACCCTAGGCATAGTTGTCTAACATGAAAGCAAATAAGAAAAACCTGTCAAAGTCTAGAATTCTTGATTAGTATGATTCCATAATAACCCAATGTAAGAAATGCTAAGCAAGTGCATATTGATTATCTGGAGGGCAGGCTAAACGAATAAACAAGGTATGCAAAGGGGCAAAATGGATCGCTGGGTCCTACCACCTTGGTGAAAACTTGCTGGGACTCGAGGGGTATATATGCCTCTTGCAAAAGCTTCAGCAGATACCATTGGGGAACAGGCTTTGACCCCATAAGTGATATCTTTTTCCTTCAGATTTAGTCACAGAACATAACTGGAACAGAACAATACATCCACACAGAGCAAATTGAACTAATATAAACTTCTCCTTATGATTAATTTTAACACTTTTATCATATAGTGACCAGTGGTTTTGTAAATACCTAAAGAGTTACATATGCCAAGTAAGCATACATGTAAGTGACAACATATGGTGTGATAGAACTTCAAAACCCTAGGCATAGTTGTCTATAGTAACATTAAAGCAAATAAGAAGAACCTGTCAAAGTCTAGAACTCTTGATTTGTTTGATTCCATGATAACCCAATGGAAAAAAATGCTAAGCAAGTGCATATTGATTATCTGGAGGGCTGGCTACATGAATAAACAAGGTAAGCAAAGGGGCGAAATGGATCGCTGGGTCCTACCACCTTGGTGAAAACTTGCTGGGACCCGAGGGGTATATATGCCTCTTGCAAATGCTTCAGCAGATACCATTATATATCGGGTATATATCTCTAAGCAAGTGTATATTGATTATCTGGACGGATGGCTAAACGAATAAACAAGGTAAGCAAAGGGGTGAAATAGATCGCTGGGTCCTACCACCTTGGTGAAAACTTGCTGGGCCCTGAGGGGTATATATGCCTCTTGCAAATGCTTCAGCAGATACCATTATATATCGGGTATATATCTCTAAGCAAGTGCATATTGATTATCTGGAGGGCTGGCTACACTAATAAACAAGGTAAGCAAAGGGGCGAAATGGATCGCTGGGTCCTACCACATTGGTGAAAACTTGCTGGGACCCGAGGGGTATATATGCCTCTTGCAAAAGCTTCAGCAGATTCCATTATATATCGGGTATATATCTCTAAGCAAGTGCATATTGATTGTCTGGAGGGCTGGCTACACGAATAAACAAGGTAAGCACAGGGGCGAAATGGATCGCTGGGTCCTACCACCTTGGTGAAAACTTGCTGGGACCCGAGGGGTATATAAGCCTCTTGCAAAAGCTTCAGCAGATACCATTATATATCAAGTATATATCTCTAAGCAAGTGCATATTGATTATCTGGAGGGCTGTCTACACGAATAAACAAGGTAAGCAAAGGTGCAAAATGGATTTTTGGGTCCTACCACCTTGGTGAAAACTAGGTGGGACCCGAGGGGTATATAAGCCTCTTGCAAAAGCTTCAGTAGAGACCATAGGGGAACAGGCTTTGAACCCATAGGTGGTATCTTTTCCCTTCAGATTTAGTCAAAGAACATCACTGGAACAGAACAATACATCCACACAGAGCAAACTTGAACTAATATAAACTTCTTCTTACGGTTAATTTTAACACTTTTATCATATAATGACCAGTGGTGTTGTAAATACCTAAAGAGTTACATATGCCAAGTAAGCATACATGTAAGTGACTACATGTGGTGTGATAGAACTTCAAGACCCTAGGCATAATTGTCTATAAAAAATCTCATACCGCAATCATGAGAACAGCACCATGAAAACAAATAAGAAGAAGCCGTCAAAGTCTAGAACTCTTGATTAGTTTGATTCCATAATAACCCAATGGATGAATTCCAAAGCAAGTGCATATTTATTATCTGGAGGGCAGGCTAAACGAATAAACAAGGTATGCAAATGTAATCGTATGCTTCTGTCTGCGTTGTGTTGTAGATTCAGTGCAAAAAACGACAGGAGAGCGCCAGATTGGGTCTGCATAAGAGAATATATTTTGATAAACAGGCCGTCACGCCAGCTTCAGCTCAATCACACAGTGACACTCACTTCGGGAGAAAGGCAGAAAAGCACAAGGAAAGAAAAAGCAAAGAAAACAAAAGCACAGAGACGGAGAAAACGCAGTAGCTCCATACACTTAAACATGAAACCCAATAATATAAACTTAAACACAAAAATAGGATTTGTCAATGCATACCTGCATAAGAGAATATATTTTGATAAACAGGCCGTCACGCCAGCTTCAGCTCAATCACACAGTGACACTGGCAAAAAAATAACATTCCCAAATATTGTATACATATCTTACATCTGTGAATAAAATAAATAAAAACAACTTAAACATCGTGTGTGTGACTTATTTTCAACCAATGCTAACAACTAATCGGTAGCATGGAATACAGCATACCTCGGTTCGGGAGAAAGGCAGAAAAGATCGCTCAAAGATCAATACAGCGGAGATAGCTGCCTGGACCGAACCACTTTGTTGTAAAGAGGAGGGGGGAAATGGTCGAACCATCACCTCTTTACAGACCCTTTTTAATGAATTTAATGAATATAAACACTTGTTTAAATAACAGTAAAACAGCCTTAAATGTATAAAGAAAAATGCAGAAAAATCTTGTGAAATAAATAAAACCATTTTAACCTCGTTACACAAAGTGGCGCAACCCAGATAGCAACATTGTTTCGGCCCAGATCTGGCCCACATCTGGCACTTGTGGAATGCGGATTTGGCCCACATGCCAAAGGATGCCACTTGGGTGGACCGCTCCTGTTTGCCAGATCTGGGCCACAAGCAGGCCATAGCAATGCCACATGTCAGCCAAGAGCAAAGAAATAAACCAGAACTGGACCTTATCTGAGCCACAAAGTCTGTGTATATTAAATATGGAGTCATTTCAGCCTTAATAAGCCTGTTAACAAGCAGAATCACTGAAGGAAAGAAGAGAACAGAAAAAGAGATGAGCAGAAACACAAGAACTATACAACTGACTTCAGCCACAGCCTTAGATTAAATCAACTGAAGAGAAAAGAAGACATTAAATCTCTGATGATCTCAGCAGAGGATTAAAGGAACTTGGTAGCTTTTTTAACTTAATAAAACTGTCTAGAAATCATGTGGATGGTTAAACAACCTGTTCTGGTGATATTGGTGACTTTCCCCGCTCCCCCCAGCGTTCCCAGGCGGAAAACCAACCTTGCAACTTGTTCACTACCGTCCCGGCAAGATAGAAATTGGAAGTCTCGTGAGAAGCGAAAGTGAGAACGAGAACGAGCGCGAAACACAAATTGCTTTACGGCAATTCGACATAAACACACGCATGTATGATGTATTACCAGATTACCCACCTCGGTAGACATAGCTCCACACGATACAGCTGGCTTGCTCCGATCAAAACAAACGCACATGAGCAGCGGTAGAGAGGGGGAGGAGGCTGCCGCAAGTGAGTTTTTTACGACTGTGTTGTGAAATATACGCCCCACCACAGCTGTAGGGGGAGCTCGTGGGGAAAACATGCGACAACAAAAGGGAAAATCAGCGAAGAAGTGACTAGAGTTCGCTAGAGTTGCCGAGTTCGGCTTTAAACAACTCCACAAACAGCATTACCAGCTTCACTTATTACTAACCAGACTGACTTTATTTCTGTCAGACTTCTACAAAAGTTTTTATTGAGAATTAACAGAGGTTTAGCTCTAATGTGTTTCATTTGAAGTCACCATAACAGTGATTAGTTTTTCCATTAGTTGGGCTCTTAACTCTTAAAAACTTTTATCTTTTTTTGGCTGCTGTGACAGTGTGTTTGTCAAACACATTTACAGCAGCAAAGAAAGGTAAAGTGATATGAGATCAGGTGATGATGGTTACCTGTTGATGGTTTTATAATCATCATGAAATAACCTGTTTCACTGATGTCTTTGGAATCAAACAATTGTGTTGTTCCATTAGAAGTTGAACTTTATCTTAGTTCAAGTTTGTTAAGTGTGAAAAATAATTACAAGTGGAAGTTTATAGCAGTTCAAGTTCAAAGTAAGAGAGGAACAAAGATAAGCAGGTGAATCAGTTTTCAGTGCAATTAGAAATATAAAAGTTTACTGATTTTGTTCCTGAACAAAAGTGGTTAATTGTTATCAATGGATTATATTATCCATCAGTCCTGTTTCTTGCAACAGTTCACATGTTCAGAGCTTTGACTTTTAAATAAATAATATGAATTTAATTTTAGGATGCACAGACATCAAGAATCAGCATACAAATCTCAACAATGGTGACATGCTTCAGGCCGCAATGCATGCTGGGAGCATTGAGTTTAATACTATGGAGTAGGGCTGGGCGATAAAATGATAACGATAATTATCGCAATATAATTTGTTCTCGATAAAACGATATCAAGAGTTCGATAAATGTTCGATAATGTTTATGCGCCAAAAGCGAAACGAAACTCATTTGACCCGCGTGCCCCACGGACCATTTATCCGCTCGGCTCAAAGTCCAAACGGCAGCGCGAGCTCACTACTAGAGCAGATGCGTTTACTCTGATCGGTCTCGGTCACGAGATCCAGTGAGAAGCGCTTGAATTCAGTGAAGAACACAAATGTCTCAGTGATTTAAACCAGTTTAAAGGCAGGTGAAACAGCGCTGACAAACAGGGGAAACACTGAGCGCAACGATACAGTCAAAAGGCCTTTCCGTATACAAATTCCCATCATGTACCATGGATTTACTGTAACGTTATCCTAGTAATATTAATTGCACCATGAAATGTGGGATACATATTGAATTGTAGTATATTATTAATGTAGAGAATGTATTAAAGGACTAATGGGATATAGTTACAGTATTTAATAATGTATTTAGGCTACTGTTTTTCATACAAATACCATAGAAACCAAAACATGTAATATTAATATTGCAGCCTGCACTGCAAACTGTGCTGAAGATACGTGCAATCAAAGTCAGGCAACACAAACCTGTTTCAAGACTTGAAACAATATCCCCCATTAGCGTAGGCCGAAACTAAGAAATACATTTTTCTATTAAGATATTTATATTGTTAAGGAAAAATAACAAATGTTCTACCTCAGATTTGTGAAATGTTCACCTGTTTGGCAAGTGTTTGTCCTGATATGTTCTGACAATAAAGAGTAGTTTAAAACCACTCTGGTTTCTACAACTTTCACTTAGGAGCAAACATCTGCCTTAAAAACTTGATTTACATTTATCGTGATAATTATCGATATCGACTGATATAAAGCAATTATCGCGATCATTTTTTTGGCCATATCACCCAACCCTACTAGGGAGGCTCCCAACATGCATTGCAACATGAAGCATGTCACCAGACACATATGCTGAATCTTGATGTCTGCATGTGTATATCAACAATGTTTTTGTTGTTTTTTTTTTGCATTTTTTTTTAAAAACACAATCTCAGTCTGATCTGTGGCCACAAAGTGTTGTTTGTGAATATTATTAATATTGTTATTACTGTTATCAATAAATTATGAAGCTGATTTAAATGGATAAACTTTGTTTCTAACTTTATTTGCAATTAGTTGTGTTTTAGTACAAAGAGTTGCAAAGATCGCAAACTCACATAAAAAGATGAGTCAAACTGCTCAACTAAAGGATAAATTGTTAACAAACATTTAATAAAACATTTTTAATAAAACTTCAACATCTAACCCTCTGTTAATTCTCAATAAGAACTTAAGAGAATAAGAGATGTATTGTCGTCTTTTATGTCCAGTTGATTTCAGGCTGTGTGGCTTTAAGTCAGTTATAGTTTTGTTTCAATTCTGAGAGTGTAAACATGATGTTGAATTAACATCACATTGTAACATTGATTCAATGCCATTACCATTGATTTTTGGATGAAATCTTTAAAAAATTCAACATTAATTGTGGGAGCAAAAGTGATATTGAGTAAAAAATATATACTTTAACATTGATTTAACACTGTTTCGATGGTTGCTATCTATCTGGGACCCTAATCAAATGCACCTGAACCAGCTAATCAATGTCTAAAGGATTACTAGAAAGCTACAGGCAGGAGAGTTTATCAGGGTTGAAGCTAAACCCTGCAGAGCTGTGGCCCCCCAGGACAGAGTTTGCCCATCCCTGCTTTTAGAGGAACTTGATGGGCTTTTGGCACTCCATTTTGTGCCTGCGCACTGCCATTCGATGGTGAGAGGCATTCTTTTCCATAACAAACATGCCATACAAACACAGTCACACCAACCAGAAAACTAATAATAATGTTAGGGATTATTTTTGCCCCAGGGTTACACCCCTTATTTTCTGGGGTTTATTTTAACCCTTTATTCAGTACAGTTTATGGCAACTGTACTGGGGCGTTGGATGATATGTGATATAGGGACTACTTTACACCAAGTGTACCCTTTATACAGTACAGCTTATTGTGACTGTACTGGGGCGTTAGGACCCACTAAGGCCACAGGTTGATCAGACCTGCTGGCATCTCTAACACCTCTTCCAGCAGCTACCCAGTCTCCCAGGAGGTTTCCCATCCAGATAAAGACCAGGCTCAACCCTACTTAGCTTCTATAGGAGTGCATGCGAAAGCTTTAGATTGACCACTGCTGGCTGGTACTGCTTTGTTTGCAAGAGTTAAAAATACCAACTAATTGAAACACTAATCACTGTTACGGTGATTTCAAATGAAACACATTAGAGTTAAACCTCTGTTAATTCTCAATAAAAACTTCTGTAGACGTCTGACAGAAATAAAGTCAGTCTGGTTTAACTCTTGCTGGGACCCGAGGGGTATATATGCCTCTTGCAAAAGCTTCAGCAGATACCATTGGGGAACAGGCTTTGACCCCATAGGTGGTATCTTTTTCCTTCAAATTTAGTCACAGAACATCACTGGAACAGAAAAATACATAAACAGAGAGCAAACTTGAACTAATATAAACTTCTTCTTACGATTAATTTTCACAGTTTTATCATATAGTGACCAGTGATGTTGTACATAACTAAAGAGTTACATATGCCAAGTAAGAATACATGTAAGTGACTACATGTAGTGTGATAGAACTTCAAGACCCTAGGCATAGTTGTCTATAGTAACATGAAAGCAAATAAGAAGAACCTGTCAAAGTCTAGAACTCTTGATTTGTTTGATTCCATAATAACCCAATGGAAGAAATGCTAAGCAAGTGCATATTGATTATCTGGAGGGCTGGCTACACGAATAAACAAGGTAAGCAGAGGGGTGAAATGGATCGCTGGGCCCTACCACCTTGGTGAAAACTTGCTGGGACCCGAGGGGTATATATGCCTCTTGCAAAAGCTTCAGCAGATACCATTTGTGAACAGGCTTTAACCCCATAGGTGGCATCTTTTTCCTTCAAATTTAGTCACAGAAAATCACTGGAACAGAGCAATACATAAACAGAGAGCAAACTTGAACTGATATAAACTACTTCTTACGATTAATTTTCACACTTTTATCATATAGTGACCAGTGGTGTTGTAAATACCTAAAGAGTTACATATGCCAAGTAAGCATACATGTAAGTGACTACATGTGGTGTGATAGAACTTCAAAACCATAGGCATAGTTGTCTATAGTAACATGAAAGCAAATAAGAAGAACCTGTCAAAGTCTAGAACTCTTGATTACTTTGATTCCATAATAACCCAATGTAAGAAATGCTAAGCAAGTGCATATTGATTATCTGGAGGGCAGGCTAAACAAATAAACCATGTATGCAAAGGGGAAAAATGGATCGCTGGGTCCTACCACCTTGGTGAAAACTTGCTTGGACCCGAGGGGTATATATGCCTCTTTCAAAAGCTTCAGCAGATACCATTGGGGAACAGGCTTTGACCCCAGAGGTCATATCTTTTCTCTTGAGCTTTAGTCACAGAACATCACAGGAACAGAACAATACATCCACACAGAGCAAACTTGAACTAATATAAACTTTTTCTTACGATTAATTTTCACAAATTTATCATGTAGGTGACCGGTGGTGTTGTAAATATCTAAAGCAGGTGTCACCAACCCTGCTCCTGGAGGGCTACAGTCCTGCAGATTTCAGCTCCAACCCCAATCAAACACACCTGGACCAGCTAATCAAGCTGTTCAGGGTTGCTTGATAATTACAGGCAGGTGTGTTGGAACAGGGTTGGACCTAAAGTCTGCAGGACAGTAGCCCTCCAGGAGCAGGGTTGGTGACACCTGATCTAAAGAGTTACATATGGCGAGTAAGTGTTGAACATTGGTTACCTTGAGTGTGCTCTTATTATGACTGTTGTCTAAGGGGGTGTGAACCTAAGGGGTGTGGTTCATTCATTGTGGCTGTTCAGGTGTTGCAACTTAATAAATGACTGCATGCCCCTGTGTGTGTGTGCACGCCAGTCAAACGAAACCCGATGGCTATGTGAGTTTACTCCTCCATCATGTTTTAGCCGGCTTTCTACCCTTTATGTTACGATGGCAGCTTCAACAGGTTATGGGCCCAGGAAGGAGTTTGGAAGCCGGTGGAACCGTTTATGCTTTGACGGGGATGAGAAAAATTATGAACTGTGGGAAACTAAGTTTCTAGCGCACCTGCGTCTGCTCAGTTTGAAGAGCACCATACTGAGCGAACCACCTGATGATGACGGTGTAGAAGAAGACGCAGAGAAAAACGAGGATGCGTATGCAGAACTGATTCAGCTGTTGGATGATAAAAGTCTTTCCCTCGTGATGAGAGATGCAGCGGATGATGGAGGAAAGGCGCTGAAGATTCTGAGAGAACACTATGCTGGTAAGGGGAAACCACGAGTTATCAGCTTATACACAGAGCTTACGTCTCTCCAGAAAGCTGTCAATGAGAGCGTCACAGATTATGTCATTCGCGCAGAGACCGCTATTACAGCGTTGAGAAATGCGGAAGAGACTTTAAGTGATGGCTTGTTGATCGCAATGGTTCTGAAGGGCCTACCAGATTCTTTTAAGCCATTTTCCATTCATATAACTCAAAGTGATGAAACGATAACTTTCACGGAGTTTAAAACAAAGCTGAGAAGCTATGAGAGCACAGAAAAGTTTAGTGCTGTTTGCTCAGAGGACGACAGCGTGATGAAAGCAAGAGACGGATGGAACATGAAATTGACCTGTTTTAACTGCGGACAGAAGGGACATAAGGCTGTGGAGTGCACTTCTGCTACGAGCGAGCATAGAGAACAGCGACAGTGGTGTCATCTTTGCAAGAGTTCCACGCACAAGGATGTGAATTGCAGACGGAGAAAGCGGGACAACGCGAAGCGGGTGATGGACGAGGAGGACCACACCTTTGCTTTTAAGGTGGGCCAAGTGGATGCCGTCCTGGTCAGCGGAGTGAAGGAAAAAGGCCTCATGGTTGATACAGGAGCCACGTCGCATATCATTCGGGACATCACACAGTTCAAAGACTTTGACGAAAGTTTTGAGCCACACAAGCACATCCTAGAGCTGGCTGATGGAGAGAGGACCAGCGGTGTCGCCTTAAAGAAAGGTACAGCCAAAGTTCGCCTGAGAGACAACAAAGGTCGAGTGGTGGAAACGATGCTGATGGGGGCGCTGTACGTCCCATCTTTTCCACAGGACATCTTCTCAGTCAAGGCAGCGACGTCACAGGGAGCGACGGTCATTTTCAAAGAAGGTCAGAACAGACTTGTTCATAAGAACGGTGTAACATTTGACATCCAGGTGTATGATAGACTGTTCTATTTAAGCACTGTTACAGACGATGTTGATCAATGTCATGGATGTTATGATATACACACATGGCATGAAATTCTTGGTCACTGTAATTATGAGGATGTGTTGAAGCTGGAAAATGTTACAAAGGGGATGAAAATCAAAGGTAGAACTGAACTGTCTAATTTGAAATGTGAAGTGTGTACACAGGGTAAATTTGTTCAGAGCAGGAACAGGGAGGCAGATGAAAAAGCAAAAGTTCCTCTTGGACTTGTGCACACAGATTTAGCTGGACCTATGGAGCCAATAGCAAAAGATGGTTTCAGATATATCTTGGCATTTACTGATGACTATTCAGGTGCAATATTTACATATTTTTTGAGAGCAAAGAGTGATACAGTCAAAGGAACAGAGAAGTTCATTGCTGATGTTTCACCTTATGGTAAAATTAAATGTATGAGATCTGATAATGGCACCGAGTTTACATCCAGGGAATTTCAGTCCCTGCTCAGTAAAAATGCAATTAGACACGAAACCTCAGCTCCCTATTCACCCCATCAGAATGGGACAGCTGAGAGGAGCTGGAGAACATTACTTGATATGGCGAGGTGTATGTTAATCGAGAGTAACTTACCAAAAATGTTATGGACGTATGCAATCCAGACTGCAGCTGTTATTCGCAACAGATGTTTTAACAGACGTGTAGGACAGACCCCATACTATATGTTGACTGGAAAGAAGCCTGATCTTTCAAGAATGAAAATATTTGGGTCAAAGTGTTATGCATACAAACAGAACAAGAAAAAGTTAGACTCTCGATGTGAAAAAGGGTTTTTCGTCGGTTATGACAAGAATAGCCCTGCATATCTAGTTTTTTATCCAGACTCAGGAAAAGTGAATAAAAGTAGGTTGGTGGAGTTTATCACAAAGAGTGGGACAGAATGCCACACTCAGACAGATCAGTCAATGTGTGAAGATGAAGTGCGTAGGGAGAGTGCTGAAACTCGCCTATCAAAACCTGAGATAATAGAAATAATAAATTCCCAGGACATAAAGTCTGGAACGTGTGACCCAAGCCCCAATACAGGTGAAAGAGAAAGTGTTGAGAGCAGACGTTATCCACAGAGAGAGAAGAGACCCCCACAATATTTGAGAGATTATGAGTGTAGAATGAAATGTGATGATGACCATGCACTAACCAGTATTGATTATTGTTATAGAGTTGCATGTGGTGTACCCCATACTCTAAAGGAGGCTATAAGTTCACCAGAGTCAGAATTGTGGAGTAAAGCTATGCAGGAGGAGATGAACTCTCTTAAAGAGAATGATACGTTTACCCTTACAACACTACCTGAAGGTAAAAATATAGTGGGAGGCAGGTGGGTCTACACAGTGAAGGAAAACCCAGTTGGAACAACATACAAAGCTCGGTATGTGGCGAAAGGGTATAGTCAAGTTGCAGGCATTGATTATAAAGAAACTTTTTCTCCAACTGCTGACATGACATCAATACGTAGTTTAATGCAAATTGCAGCTCAATATGGTTTAGAGCTGCATCAATTGGATGTAAAGACCGCATATTTGCATGCCCCTATTGATACTGAATTATATATGGAACAGCCGGAAGGATTTGAGGTTAAGTCAGAAACAAGTGAGAGGCTTGTCTGTAGACTTAACAAATCGTTATATGGTTTGAAACAATCAGGGCGGAATTGGAATATAATGCTAGATGATTTTCTGATTCAAAATGATTTTGTTCAAAATCCTGCTGACCATTGTGTTTACAGTAAACAAACTGGAAGTGAGAAAATCATATTGATAGTTTGGGTTGATGATCTTCTTATTGCAGCAAGCGATAGTCGGATACTCAAAAATGTGAAAAGAATGTTGGAGGAAAGATTTAAAATGAAAGATCTTGGTAAACTTACACATTTTCTGGGTATTGATTTTGCACAAGGAGATGGTGAAATAAAAATGAACCAGAAAAGGTTCATTATTAAGATCTTGGAGAAGTTTGATATGATTAATTGTAAACCAAGGTCAACTCCATGTGAAAACAAAATGCAATTTGATAATGAAGGAGAATGTGTTGATCCAAAGTTGTATCGAGAACTGGTTGGTAGCTTGATCTATTTAATGACCTGTACTAGACCGGATCTAGGTTTCATTGTCAGTAAGCTGTCACAACACTTTTCTGAACCAAAGAACCAACACTGGGTAGCTGCTAAGCATGTATTGCGATATTTAAAGGGAACTGTGAATAAGGAATTGTGTTATAGGAGAAATGATGTAAATCTTAATCTCTTTGCATTTAGTGATGCTGATTGGGCAGCAGACCAAAATGACAGAAGAAGTACCACTGGTTACTGTTTTAGTTTGTCTACCACTGGTCCTGTTATTTCTTGGAGGTCTAAGAAACAATCCACAGTTGCTCTTTCTACATGTGAAGCTGAGTATATGGCCTTGGCAGCTACTGTACAGGAAAGCCTATATCTTGTCCAGTTACTAAATAGAATGGACAATGAATGTATGTACACACCAGTGACAATTTATGAGGACAATCAAGGGGCAATTGCTTTGTCTAAAAACCCTATATGCCGACAAAGGTGTAAACATGTTGATATTAAGTATCATTTTGTTCGATCTGCACTTGAAGATGGAAAGATAACTATTGAGTATTGTCCTACAGCATCCATGGTTGCAGATATTTTGACCAAACCTGTAACCAAAGCCATGCTTGATAAGTTTGTGTGTTTTATTTTTGGTGTGATGTAAATGTACATGATAACTGTATGTTATTCAGCCTAAGAGCAAGTGGGGGTGTTGAACATTGGTTACCTTGAGTGTGCTCTTATTATGACTGTTGTCTAAGGGGGTGTGAACCTAAGGGGTGTGGTTCATTCATTGTGGCTGTTCAGGTGTTGCAACTTAATAAATGACTGCATGCCCCTGTGTGTGTGTGCACGCCAGTCAAACGAAACCCGATGGCTATGTGAGTTTATTCCTCCGTCATGTTTTAGCCGGCTTTCTACCCTTTATGTTACGATGGCAGCTTCAACAGTAAGCATACATGTAAGTGACTACATGTGGTGTGATAGAACTTCAAGACCCTAGGCATAGTTGTCTATAGTAACATGAAAGCAAATAAGAAGAACCTGTCAAAGTCTAGAACTCTTGATTAGTTTGATTCCATAATAACCCAATGGAAAAAATGCTAAGCAAGTGCATATTGATTATCTGGAGGGCAGGCTAAACGAATAAACAATGTATGCAAAGGGGAAAAATGGATCGCTGGGTCCTACCACCTTGGTGAAAACTTGCTTGGACCCGAGGGGTATATATGCCTCTTTCAAAAGCTTCAGCAGATACCATTGGGGAACAGGCTTTGACCCCAGAGGTGATATCTTTTCCCTTGAGCTTTAGTCACAGAACATCACAGGAACAGAACAATACATCCACACAGAGCAAACTTGAACTAATATAAACTTTTTCTTACGATTAATTTTCACAAATTTATCATGTAGGTGACCGGTGGTGTTGTAAATATCTAAAGAGTTACATATGGCGAGTAAGCATACATGTAAGTGACTACATGTGGTGTGATAGAACTTCAAGACCCTAGGCATAGTTGTCTATAGTAACATGAAAGCAAATAAGAAGAACCTGTCAAAGTCTAGAACTCTTGATTAGTTTGATTCCATAATAACCCAATGGAAAAAATGCTAAGCAAGTGCATATTGATTGTCTGGAGGGCTGGCTACACGAATAAACAAGATATGCAAAGGGGCGAAATGGATCGCTGGGCCCTACCACCTTGGTGAAAACTTGCTGGGACCCGAGGGGTATACAGTATATGCCTCTTGCAAAAGCTTCAGCAGATACCATTGGGGAACAGGCTTTGATCCCATTGGTGGTATCTTTTTCCTTCAAATTTAGTCACAGAACATCACTGGAACAGAACAATACATAAACAGAGAGCAAACTTGAACTAATATAAACTTATTCTTATGATTAATTTTCACACTTTTATCATATAGTGACCAGTGATGTTGTAAATACCTAAAGAGTTACATATGCCAAGTAAGAATACATGTAAGTGACTACATGTGGTGTGATAGAACTTCAAGACCCTAGGCATAGTTGTCTATAGTAACATGAAAGCAAATAAGAAGAACCTGTCAAAGTCTAGAACTCTTGATTAGTTTGATTCCATAATAACCCAATGTAAGAAATGCTAAGCAACTGCATATTGATTATCTGGAGGGCTGGCTACACAAATAAACAAGGTAAGCAGAGGGGTGAAATGGATCGCTGGGTCCTACCACCTTGGTGAAAACTTGCTGGGACCCGAGGGGTATATATGCCTCTTGCAAAAGCTTCAACAGATAAAATTGGGGAACAGCTTTTGACCCCATAGGTGGTATATTTTTCCTTCAGACTTAGTCACAGAACATCACTGGAACAGAACAATACATCCACACAGAGCAAACTTGAACTAATATAAACTTCTTCTTACGATTAATTTTCACACTTTTATCATATAGTGAGCAGTGGTGTAGTAAATACCTAAAGAGTTACATATGCCAAATAAGCATACATGTAAGTGACTACATGTGGTGTGATAGAACTTCAAGACCCTAGTTATAGTTGTCTAAAGCAACATGAAAGCAAATAAGAAGAACCTGTCAAAGTCTAGAACTCTTGATTAGTTTGATTCTATAATAACCCAATGGAAAAAATGCTAAGCAACTGCATATTGATTATCTGGAGGGCTGGCTACAAGAATAAACAAGGTAAGCAAAGGGGCGAAATGGATTGCTGGGCCCTACCACCTTGGTGAAAACTTGCTGGGACCCGAGGGGTATATATGCCTCTTGCAAAAGCTTCAGCAGATACCATTGGGGAACAGGCTTTGACCCCATAGGTGGTATCTTTTTCCTTCAAATTTAGTCAGAGAACATCACTGGAACAGAACAATACATAAACAGAGAGCAAACTTGAACTAATATAAACTTCTTCTTATGATTAATTTTCACACTTTTATCATATAGTGACCAGTGATGTTGTAAATACCTAAAGAGTTACATATGCCAAGTAAGAATACATGTAAGTGACTACATGTGGTGTGATAGAACTTCAAGACCCTAGGCATAGTTGTCTATAGTAACATGAAAGCAAATAAGAAGAACCTGTCAAAGTCTAGAACTCTTGATTAGTTTGATTCCATAATAACCCAATGTAAGAAATAGTAAGCAACTGCATATTGATTATCTGGAGGGCAGGCTAAACGAATAAACAAGGTATGCAAAGGGGAAAAATGGATCGCTGGGTCCTACCACCTTGGTGAAAACTTGCTGGGACCCGAGGGGTATATATGCCTCTTGCAAAAGCTTCAGCAGATACCTTTGGGGAACAGGCTTTGACCCCATAGGTGGTATCTTTTTCCTTCAAATTTAGTCACAGAACATCACTGGAACAGAACAATACATAAACAGAGAGCAAACTTGAACTAATATAAACTTCTTCTTACGATTAATTTCCACAGTTTTATCATATAGTGACCAGTGATGTTGTACATAACTAAAGAGTTACATATGCCAAGTAAGAATACATGTAAGTGACTACATGTGGTGTGATAGAACTTCAAAACCATAGGCATAGTTGTCTATAGTAACATGAAAGCAAATAAGAAGAACCTGTCAAAGTCTAGAACTCTTGATTACTTTGATTCCATAATAACCCAATGTAAGAAATGCTAAGCAAGATATTGATTATCTGGAGGGCAGGCTAAACGAATAAACAAGGTATGCAAAGGGGGAAAATGGATCGCTTGGTCCTACCACCTTGGTGAAAACTTGCTGGGACCCGAGGGATATATATGCCTCTTGCAAAAGCTTCAGCAGATACCATTGGGGAACAGGCTTTGACCCCATAGGTGGTATCTTTTTCCTTCAAATTTAGTCACAGAACATCACTGGAACAGAACAATACATAAACAGAGAGCAAACTTGAACTAATATAAACTTCTTCTTACGATTAATTTTCACACTTTTATCATATAGTGACCAGTGATGTTGTAAATACCTAAAGAGTTACATATGCCAAGTAAGAATACATGTAAGTGACTACATGTGGTGTGATAGAACTTCAAGACCCTAGGCATAGTTGTCTAAAGTAACATGAAAGCAAAAAAGAAGAACCTGTCAAAGTCTAGAACTCTTGATTAGTTTGATTCTATAATAACCCAATGGAAAAAATGCTAAGCAAGTGCATATTGATTATCTGGAGGGCTGGCTACACAAATAAACAAGGTAAGCAGAGGGGTGAAATGGATCGCTGGGCCCTACCACCTTGGTGAAAACTTGCTGGGACCCGAGGGGTATATATGCCTCTTGAAAAGCTTCAGCAGATACCATTTGGGAACAGGCTTTAACCCCATAGGTGGCATCTTTTTCCTTCAAATTTAGTCACAGAAAATCACTGGAACATAACAATACATACACAGAGAGTAAACTTGAACTGATATAAACTACTTCTTACGATTAATTTTCACACTTTTATCATATAGTGACCAGTGGTGTAGTAAATACCTAAAGAGTTACATATGCCAAATAAGCATACATGTAAGTGACTACATGTGGTGTGATAGAACTTCAAGACCCTAGGCATAGTTGTCTATAGTAACATGAAAGCAAATAAGAAGAACCTGTCAAAGTCTAGAACTCTTGATTAGTTTGATTCCATAATAACCCAATGTAAGAAATGCTAAGCAACTGCATATTGATTATCTGGAGGGCAGGCTAAACGAATAAAAAAGGTATGCAAAGGGGAAAAATGGATCGCTGGGTCCTACCACCTTGGTGAAAACTTGCTGGGACCCGAGGGGTATATATGCCTTTTGCAAAAGCTTCAGCAGATACCATTGGGGAACAGGCTTTGATCCCGTAGGTGGTATCTTTTTCCTTCAAATTTAGTCACAGAACATCACTGGAACAGAACAATACATAAACAGAGAGCAAACTTGAACTAATATAAACTTCTTCTTATGATTAATTTTCACACTTTTATCATATAGTGACCAGTGGTTTTGTAAATACCTAAAGAGTTACATATGCCAAGTAAGAATACATGTAAGTGACTACATGTGGTGTGATAGAACTTCAAAACCCTAGGCATAGTTGTCTATAGTAACATGAAAGCAAATAAGAAGAACCTGTCAAAGTCTAGAACTTTTGATTTGTTTGATTCCATAATAACCCAATGGAAGAAATGCTAAGCAAGTGCATATTGATTATCTGGAGGGCTGGCTACACGAATAAACAAGGTAAGCAGAGGGGTGAAATGGATCGCTGGGCCCTACCACCTTGGTGAAAACTTGCTGGGACCCGAGGGGTATATATGCCTCTTGCAAAAGCTTCAGCAGATACCATTTGGGAACAGGCTTTAACCCCATAGGTGGCATCTTTTTCCTTCAAATTTAGTCACAGAAAATCACTGGAACAGAGCAATACATACACAGAGAGCAAACTTGAACTGATATAAACTACTTCTTACGATTAATTTTCACACTTTTATCATATAGTGACCAGTGGTGTTGTAAATATGTCACGGGGTGACAAACAGCCCCGGAACAATTCCCCTCTGGAGAATTGTTCCCATCGGGACGTTTTCAGCGTAACACCATCCCCGGACCTGTATGAGTGTTTGTCGTCATGACAACTAAACGGCAGATTGGTGACAGGTGTAAGGACTTCACGCTGAGTGTTTGATTGAGACCACTCCCGCTTCTTGACCGGATAAAAACACACAAGGAAGAGAAGGCTGTGTTGTGCTGTGTGGTGCGGGGTTGTGCTGTGTGGTGTTGCGCTGTGTGGTGTTGCGCTGTTCTTCTGCCCCGTTGATCTGGATTGTTCTTCCCCCTGATTGTTGGTGGCTTCTCACCCTGTCTTGAAGGAAAAGGAGTGTTATTTGAGAGGACTCGGGGACGGTCAAGAGGAATGAAATTCGCTGACTGAGCTGGGGAAGAGAGAGATGAGTAGTTATCAAACTGAATCTCATAACTGCATGTGTTCTACACTAAATTGGGTATTGGATTGAAGTGTTTGGAGCATGTGTACACCCTTCACCGAGTGAAATGTTGATTCCTGTTGATTTCCTCATCTCCTCTCCCCGATTGGAGTCCAGCAGAGTGAAGTCCATCTGTGACCGTGAAGACCAATCTCTCGAGTGATCTGTCAGCCCCTGGCGATCATCAGTCCAGTAGACCAGGATCTGTGGGTGAGTGCTGGCCTTATGCGCCCTAGAAGAGTGGAATTGCAGTGTGTAAATTGACGTTTCCCCTCACGAATACATGTTTAGAGTTGGATTGCAGTGTGTGTGTGTGGAAGAATACCTGTTATTGCCCCGCAACTGCCCATGTGCCCTGGGGATCTACTATTTACTGTGAGAGCTGAGTGAGATTGCTTACATCTACGTGCGGTGTCTAGAAAGAAGAACCTCTGCGAGACAACATCACCCCATTTGAGAACTGTATATTGCTGTTGAAGTTGATTCTGTCTGTCCTAGAGAAGCCCCGTTCAGCCTGTGACTGTGAGTCTGCTGCAGCCCTAAGCCTACCTGCATGGTGTGAAGTTATCTGTCCCCTGCAACACACGTGAGAACTGTACACTGCTGTTGAAGTTGATTCTGTCTGTCCTAGAGAAGCCCCGTTCAGCCTGCGACTGTGAGTCTGCTGCAACCTTAAGCTTACCTGCATGGTGTGAAGTTATCTGTCCCCTGCAACACACGTGAGAACTGTATATTGCTGTTGAAGTTGATTCTGTCTATCCTAGAGAAGCCCCGTTCAGCCTGCGACTGTGAGTCTGCTGCAGCCCTAAGCCTACCTGCATGGTGTGAAGTTATCTGTCCCCTGCAACACACGTGAGAACTGTATACTGCTGTTGAAGTTGATTCTGTCTGTCCTAGAGAAGCCCCGTTCAGCCTGCGACTGTGAGTCTGCTGCAGCCCTAAGCCTACCTGCATGGTGTGAAGTTATCTGTCCCCTGCAACACACGTGAGAACTGTATACTGCTGTTGAAGTTGATTCTGTCTGTCCTAGAGAAGCCCCGTTCAGCCTGCGACTGTG
Organism: Scardinius erythrophthalmus; assembly: GCF_964197995.2. Taxonomy (NCBI): domain Eukaryota; kingdom Metazoa; phylum Chordata; class Actinopteri; order Cypriniformes; family Leuciscidae; genus Scardinius; species Scardinius erythrophthalmus. The sequence goes on from NW_028296414.1 coordinate 66,111, forward strand.
AGTCTGCTGCAGCCCTAAGCCTACCTGCATGGTGTGAAGTTATCTGTCCCCTGCAACACATGTGAGAACTGTACACTGCTGTTGAAGTTGATTCTGTCTGTCCTAGAGAAGCCCCGTTCAGCCTGCGACTGTGAGTCTGCTGCAGCCCTAAGCCTACCTGCATGGTGTGAAGTTATCTGTCCCCTGCAACACACGTGAGAACTGTACACTGCTGTTGAAGTTGATTCTGTCTGTCCTAGAGAAGCCCCGTTCCGCCTGCGACTGTGAGTCTGCTGCAGCCCTAAGCCTACCTGCATGGTGTGAAGTTATCTGTCCCCTGCAACACACGTGAGAACTGTACACTGCTGTTGAAGTTGATTCTGTCTGTCCTAGAGAAGCTCCGTTTAGCCTGCGACTGTGTCTGCTGCAGCCCTAAGCCTACCTGCATGGTGTGAAGTTATCTGTCCCCTGCAACACACGTGAGAACTGTACACTGCTGTTGAAGTTGATTCTGTCTGTCCTAGAGAAGCCCCGTTCAGCCTGTGACTGTGAGTCTGCTGCAGCCCTAAGCCTACCTGCATGGTGTGAAGTTATCTGTCCCCTGCAACACACGTGAGAACTGTACACTGCTGTTGAAGTTGATTCTGTCTGTCCTAGAGAAGCTCCGTTTAGCCTGCGACTGTGTCTGCTGCAGCCCTAAGCCTACCTGCATGGTGTGAAGTTATCTGTTCCCTGTAACACACGTGAGAACTGTGCACTGCTGTTGAAGTTGATTCTGTCTGTCCTAGTGAAGCCCCGTTTCGCTTGCGACTTGGAGTCTGCTGCAGCCGAGCCTTGATCCCTCTACTCACCGGAGATACTCACCTGTCTAACGCTCTTCCACTGCTCTCCCACCGTGAGTCTGGCATCCGTCTGTGAGGGAGCGAGCTGGGATTTCTCTACTCACCTGTGATATTCACCTGTCCAACGCTCTCCCACTGTGAGTCTGACGCCAGTCTGTGAAGGAAGTGATCTCCGTCCTCCCTACTCACCCGTGATACCCCCCTGTCCAACGTTCTCTCATTGGGAGTCTCGCCGGTTCACACCCGCGGCGGTGCTGCTCTGGGTCCCTGGGAAGGAGAGGACAAGGAATTTTAGACTAGGACTTCTTAATTGCTTTTTAATACAAAATAAAGTTGTTATTCCTTTTACTCCTGCCTCCTGCCTCCTCCTTTGATACGCTCCTCTGGGTGATAGTGGGTTAGGGGTGGGGGCAGTCTGGTTTGGCCCACCCCGACCTGTGACAGACATTTATTTTATGTCACAGGTCGGGGTGGAGCGCCAGCGGGCCGCCCACCCCTTCGCTTGCGTGCCGCCCCTGAGGAGCCGGCCGTGGGCACGAAGGAGACAGGCAGACACAGAATTCAAAATAAATATAATTTTTTTTATTAAATAATAAAAACAATATTAAAAGTCTCTTCAGTTCAGGTTCTCTTCATGTGTCTCTTCACATTTCTCAGCACCTTCGGACAGAGAGAGGAATGGACATAATCCACAGCTTCCGCATTCTCTTCAGCGTTCTCTTCGCGTTTCCCAGCACCTTCGGACAGAGAGAGGAATGGACATAATCCACAGCTTCCGCATTCTCTTCAGCGTTCTCTTCGCGTTTCTCAGCACCTTCGGACAGAGAGAGGAATGGACATAATCCACAGCTTCCGCATTCTCTTCGCGTTTCTCAGCACCTTCGGACAGAGAGAGGAATGGACATAATCCACAGCTTCCGCATTCTCTTCAGCGTTCTCCGCGTTTCTCGGCACCTTCGGACAGAGAGAGGAATGGACATAATCCACAGCTTCCGCATTCTCTTCAGCGTTCTCCGCGTTTCTCGGCACAGCATTAGCAGGCTCTTCACTGGACTCAAACAGAGGGAGGAATAGACACGTGTAACTCACAGCATTAGCAGGCTCTTCCAGCATTAACAGGCTCTTCACTGGACTCAGACAGAGAGAGGAATAGACACGTGTAACTCACAGCATTAGCAGGCTCTTCCAGCATTAGCAGGCTCTTCAAGCATTAGCCGGCTCTTCAAGCATTAGCCGGCTCTTCAAGCATTAGCCGGCTCTTTCAGCATTAGCAGTCTCTTCACTGGACTCAGACAGAGGGAGGAATAGACACGTGTAACTCACAGCATTAGCAGGCTCTTCCAGCATTAGCAGGCTCTTCAAGCATTAGCCGGCTCTTCAAGCATTAGCAGGCTCTTCACTGGACTCAGACAGAGGGAGGAATAGACACGTGTAACTCACAGCATTAGCAGGCTCTTCCAGCATTAGCAGGCTCTTCAAGCATTAGCCGGCTCTTCAAGCATTAGCAGGCTCTTCACTGGACTCAGACAGAGGGAGGAATAGACACGTGTAACTCACAGCATTAGCAGGCTCTTCCAGCATTAGCAGGCTCTTCAAGCATTAGCCGGCTCTTCACTGGACTCAGACAGAGAGAGAAATAGACACGTGTAACTCACAGCATTAGCAGGCTCTTCACTAGACTCAGACAGGGGGAGGAATAGACACGTGTAACTCACAGCATTAGCAGGCTCTTCAAGCATTAGCAGGCTCTTCACTGGACTCAGACAGGGGGAGGAATAGACACGTGTAACTCACAGCATTAGCAGGCTCTTCAAGCATTAGCAGGCTCTTCACTGGACTCAGACAGAGGGAGGAGAATATGTATAACTCACAGCATTCGCAGGCTCTTCAAGCATTAGCAGGCTCTTCACTGGACTCAGACAGAGGGAGGAGAATATGTATAACTCACAGCATTAGCAGGTTCTTCCAGCATTAGCAGGTTCTTCACTGGACTCAGACAGAGAGAGGAGAATATGTATAACTCACAGCATTAGCAGGTTCTTCCAGCATTAGCAGGCTCTTCATTGAGCTCAGGCAGAGAGAGGAGAATATGTATAACTCACAGCATTAGCAGGCTCTTCAAGCATTAGCAGGCTCTTCACTGGACTCAGACAGAGGGAGGAGAATATGTATAACTCACAGCATTAGCAGGTTCTTCCAGCATTAGCAGGTTCTTCACTGGACTCAGACAGAGAGAGGAGAATATGTATAACTCACAGCATTAGCAGGTTCTTCCAGCATTAGCAGGCTCTTCATTGAGCTCAGGCAGAGATAGGAATGGACAGCTGTGATTGCGAGTGAACAGCAGAAACAAATCCCACACTCACATTTCCACCACACACTGCAAGGTTTCACTCGTGCTCATTTCCACAATAAAACTACAACTCAACAGACCCACAGTGCACCAAGGCCTCCGCCCGCCATCCAGCCGAAGTTCTCTCTGGCTCTCTCATCTGTCTCTCTCTCGTCCTCTCGTCCTCTCTCTCCCGCGGCCTCCCGCCGCGACCGCGGCCACGGCCGCTCACGTGCTGCGCGTCTCACCTCTCATTCTCGTCGTGTCCCCCTCTGCTCGTGCCTCTCTCTCCCGCGGCCTCCCGCCGCGACCGCGGCCACGGCCACGGCCGCTCACGTGCTGCGCGTCTCTCTCTCACAACCCCCGCGGGGAAGAACCACACTCACTTGCTCTTCCTCTGACTTTTTATACTCTCATGAGCTAGTGTGGCCCCATTCAAACGCTCAGCGCAAATTACCCACACCTGCTGTCAATCCGCCACTAGGTTACCATAGCGACAGGTACTCACCCAGGCTAATTTGTCACCCCGTGACAAATACCTAAAGAGTTACATATGCCAAGTAAGCATACATGTAAGTGACTACATGTGGTGTGATAGAACTTCAAAACCATAGGCATAGTTGTCTATAGTAACATGAAAGCAAATAAGAAGAACCTGTCAAAGTCTAGAACTCTTGATTACTTTGATTCCATAATAACCCAATGTAAGAAATGCTAAGCAAGTGCATATTGATTATCTGGAGGGCAGGCTAAACGAATAAACAATGTATGCAAAGGGGAAAAATGGATCGCTGGGTCCTACCACCTTGGTTAAAACTTGCTTGGACCCGAGGGGTATGTATGCCTCTTTCAAAAGCTTCAGCAGATACCATTGGGGAACAGGCTTTGACCCCAGAGGTGATATCTTTTCCCTTGAGCTTTAGTCACAGAACATCACAGGAACAGAACAATACATCCACACAGAGCAAACTTGAACTAATATAAACATTTTCTTACGATTAATTTTCACAAATTTATCATGTAGGTGACCGGTGGTTTTGTAAATATCTAAAGAGTTACATATGGCGAGTAAGCATACATGTAAGTGACTACATGTGGTGTGATAGAACTTCAAGACCCTAGGCATAGTTGTCTATAGTAACATGAAAGCAAATAAGAAGAACCTGTCAAAGTCTAGAACTCTTGATTAGTTTGATTCCATAATAACCCAATGGAAAAAATGCTAAGCAAGTGCATATTGATTGTCTGGAGGGCTGGCTACACGAATAAACAAGGTATGCAAAGGGGTGAAATGCATCGCTGGGCCCTACCACCTTGGTGAAAACTTGCTGGGACCCGAGGGGTATACAGTATATGCCTCTTGCAAAAGCTTCAACAGATACCATTGGGGAACAGGCTTTGATCCCATAGGTGGTATCTTTTTCCTTCAAATTTAGTCACAGAACATCACTGGAGCAGAACAATACATAAACAGAGAGCAAACTTGAACTAATATAAACTTCTTCTTATGATTAATTTTCACACTTTTATCATATAGTGACCAGTGATGTTGTAAATACCTAAAGAGTTACATATGCCAAGTAAGAATACATGTAAGTGACTACATGTGGTGTGATAGAACTTCAAGACCCTAGGCATAGTTGTCTATAGTAACATGAAAGCAAATAAGAAGAACCTGTCAAAGTCTAGAACTCTTGATTAGTTTGATTCCATAATAACCCAATGTAAGAAATGCTAAGCAACTGCATATTGATTATCTGGAGGGCAGGCTAAACGAATAAACAATGTATGCAAAGGGGAAAAATGGATCGCTGGGTCCTACCACCTTGGTGAAAACTTGCTTGGACCCGAGGGGTATATATGCCTCTTTCAAAAGCTTCAGCAGATACCATTGGGGAACAGGCTTTGACCCCAGAGGTGATATCTTTTCCCTTGAGCTTTAGTCACAGAACATCACAGGAACAGAACAATACATCCACACAGAGCAAACTTGAACTAATATAAACTTTTTCTTACGATTAATTTTCACAAATTTATCATGTAGGTGACCGGTGGTGTTGTAAATATCTAAAGAGTTACATATGGCGAGTAAGCATACATGTAAGTGACTACATGTGGTGTGATAGAACTTCAAGACCCTAGGCATAGTTGTCTATAGTAACATGAAAGCAAATAAGAAGAACCTGTCAAAGTCTAGAACTCTTGATTAGTTTGATTCCATAATAACCCAATGGAAAAAATGCTAAGCAAGTGCATATTGATTGTCTGGAGGGCTGGCTACACGAATAAACAAGGTATGCAAAGGGGTGAAATGCATCGCTGGGCCCTACCACCTTGGTGAAAACTTGCTGGGACCCGAGGGGTATACAGTATATGCCTCTTGCAAAAGCTTCAACAGATACCATTGGGGAACAGGCTTTGATCCCATAGGTGGTATCTTTTTCCTTCAAATTTAGTCACAGAACATCACTGGAGCAGAACAATACATAAACAGAGAGCAAACTTGAACTAATATAAACTTCTTCTTATGATTAATTTTCACACTTTTATCATATAGTGACCAGTGATGTTGTAAATACCTAAAGAGTTACATATGCCAAGTAAGAATACATGTAAGTGACTACATGTGGTGTGATAGAACTTCAAGACCCTAGGCATAGTTGTCTATAGTAACATGAAAGCAAATAAGAAGAACCTGTCAAAGTCTAGAACTCTTGATTAGTTTGATTCCATAATAACCCAATGTAAGAAATGCTAAGCAACTGCATATTGATTATCTGGAGGGCAGGCTAAACGAATAAACAATGTATGCAAAGGGGAAAAATGGATCGCTGGGTCCTACCACCTTGGTGAAAACTTGCTTGGACCCGAGGGGTATATATGCCTCTTTCAAAAGCTTCAGCAGATACCATTGGGGAACAGGCTTTGACCCCAGAGGTGATATCTTTTCCCTTGAGCTTTAGTCACAGAACATCACAGGAACAGAACAATACATCCACACAGAGCAAACTTGAACTAATATAAACTTTTTCTTACGATTAATTTTCACAAATTTATCATGTAGGTGACCGGTGGTGTTGTAAATATCTAAAGAGTTACATATGGCGAGTAAGCATACATGTAAGTGACTACATGTGGTGTGATAGAACTTCAAGACCCTAGGCATAGTTGTCTATAGTAACATGAAAGCAAATAAGAAGAACCTGTCAAAGTCTAGAACTCTTGATTAGTTTGATTCCATAATAACCCAATGGAAAAAATGCTAAGCAAGTGCATATTGATTGTCTGGAGGGCTGGCTACACGAATAAACAAGGTATGCAAAGGGGCGAAATGGATCGCTGGGCCCTACCACCTTGGTGAAAACTTGCTGGGACCCGAGGGGTATATATGCCTCTTGCACAAGCTTCAGCAGATACCATTGGGGAACAGGCTTTGATCCCATAGGTGGTATCTTTTTCCTTCAAATTTAGTCACAGAACATCACTGGAACAGAACAATACATAAACAGAGAGCAAACTTGAACTAATATAAACTTCTTCTTATGATTAATTTTCACACTTTTATCATATAGTGACCAGTGGTTTTGTAAATACCTAAAGAGTTACATATGCCAAGTAAGAATACATGTAAGTGACTACATGTGGTGTGATAGAACTTCAAGACCCTAGGCATAGTTGTCTATAGTAACATGAAAGCAAATAAGAAGAACCTGTCAAAGTCTAGAACTCTTGATTAGTTTGATTCCATAATAACCCAATGTAAGAAATGCTAAGCAACTGCATATTGATTATCTGGAGGGCAGGCTAAACGAATAAAAAAGGTATGCAAAGGGGAAAAATGGATCGCTGGGTCCTACCACCTTGGTGAAAACTTGCTGGGACCCGAGGGGTATATATGCCTTTTGCAAAAGCTTCAGCAGATACCATTGGGGAACAGGCTTTGATCCCATAGGTGGTATCTTTTTCCTTCAAATTTAGTCACAGAACATCACTGGAACAGAACAATACATAAACAGAGAGCAAACTTGAACTAATATAAACTTCTTCTTATGATTAATTTTCACACTTTTATCATATAGTGACCAGTGGTTTTGTAAATACCTAAAGAGTTACATATGCCAAGTAAGAATACATGTAAGTGACTACATGTGGTGTGATAGAACTTCAAAACCCTAGGCATAGTTGTCTATAGTAACATGAAAGCAAATAAGAAGAACCTGTCAAAGTCTAGAACTTTTGATTTGTTTGATTCCATAATAACCCAATGGAAGAAATGCTAAGCAAGTGCATATTGATTATCTGGAGGGCTGGCTACACGAATAAACAAGGTAAGCAGAGGGGTGAAATGGATCGCTGGGCCCTACCACCTTGGTGAAAACTTGCTGGGACCCGAGGGGTATATATGCCTCTTGCAAAAGCTTCAGCAGATACCATTTGGGAACAGGCTTTAACCCCATAGGTGGCATCTTTTTCCTTCAAATTTAGTCACAGAAAATCACTGGAACAGAGCAATACATACACAGAGAGCAAACTTGAACTGATATAAACTACTTCTTACGATTAATTTTCACACTTTTATCATATAGTGACCAGTGGTGTTGTAAATATGTCACGGGGTGACAAACAGCCCCGGAACAATTCCCCTCTGGAGAATTGTTCCCGTCGGGACGTTTTCAGCGTAACACCATCCCCGGACCTGTATAAGTGTTTGTCGTCATGACAACTAAACGGCAGATTGGTGACAGGTGTAAGGACTTCACGCTGAGTGTTTGATTGAGACCACTCCCGCTTCTTGACCGGATAAAAACACACAAGGAAGAGAAGGCTGTGTTGTGCTGTGTGGTGCGGGGTTGTGCTGTGTGGTGTTGCGCTGTTCTTCTGCCCCGTTGATCTGGATTGTTCTTCCCCCTGATTGTTGGTGGCTTCTCACCCTGTCTTGAAGGAAAAGGAGTGTTATTTGAGAGGACTCGGGGACGGTCAAGAGGAATGAAATTCGCTGACTGAGCTGGGGAAGAGAGAGATGAGTAGTTATCAAACTGAATCTCATAACTGCATGTGTTCTACACTAAATTGGGTATTGGATTGAAGTGTTTGGAGCATGTGTACACCCTTCACCGAGTGAAATGTTGATTCCTGTTGATTTCCTCATCTCCTCTCCCCGATTGGAGTCCAGCAGAGTGAAGTCCATCTGTGACCGTGAAGACCAATCTCTCGAGTGATCTGTCAGCCCCTGGCGATCATCAGTCCAGTAGACCAGGATCTGTGGGTGAGTGCTGGCCTTATGCGCCCTAGAAGAGTGGAATTGCAGTGTGTAAATTGACGTTTCCCCTCACGAATACATGTTTAGAGTTGGATTGCAGTGTGTGTGTGTGGAAGAATACCTGTTATTGCCCCGCAACTGCCCATGTGCCCTGGGGATCTACTATTTACTGTGAGAGCTGAGTGAGATTGCTTACATCTACGTGCGGTGTCTAGAAAGAAGAACCTCTGCGAGACAACATCACCCCATTTGAGAACTGTATATTGCTGTTGAAGTTGATTCTGTCTGTCCTAGAGAAGCCCCGTTCAGCCTGTGACTGTGAGTCTGCTGCAGCCCTAAGCCTACCTGCATGGTGTGAAGTTATCTGTCCCCTGCAACACACGTGAGAACTGTATATTGCTGTTGAAGTTGATTCTGTCTATCCTAGAGAAGCCCCGTTCAGCCTGCGACTGTGAGTCTGCTGCAACCTTAAGCCTACCTGCATGGTGTGAAGTTATCTGTCCCCTGCAACACACGTGAGAACTGTATATTGCTGTTGAAGTTGATTCTGTCTATCCTAGAGAAGCCCCGTTCAGCCTGCGACTGTGAGTCTGCTGCAGCCCTAAGCCTACCTGCATGGTGTGAAGTTATCTGTCCCCTGCAACACACGTGAGAACTGTACACTGCTGTTGAAGTTGATTCTGTCTGTCCTAGAGAAGCCCCGTTCCGCCTGCGACTGTGAGTCTGCTGCAGCCCTAAGCCTACCTGCATGGTGTGAAGTTATCTGTCCCCTGCAACACACGTGAGAACTGTACACTGCTGTTGAAGTTGATTCTGTCTGTCCTAGAGAAGCTCCGTTTAGCCTGCGACTGTGTCTGCTGCAGCCCTAAGCCTACCTGCATGGTGTGAAGTTATCTGTCCCCTGCAACACACGTGAGAACTGTACACTGCTGTTGAAGTTGATTCTGTCTGTCCTAGAGAAGCCCCGTTCAGCCTGTGACTGTGAGTCTGCTGCAGCCCTAAGCCTACCTGCATGGTGTGAAGTTATCTGTCCCCTGCAACACACGTGAGAACTGTACACTGCTGTTGAAGTTGATTCTGTCTGTCCTAGAGAAGCTCCGTTTAGCCTGCGACTGTGTCTGCTGCAGCCCTAAGCCTACCTGCATGGTGTGAAGTTATCTGTTCCCTGTAACACACGTGAGAACTGTGCACTGCTGTTGAAGTTGATTCTGTCTGTCCTAGTGAAGCCCCGTTTCGCTTGCGACTTGGAGTCTGCTGCAGCCGAGCCTTGATCCCTCTACTCACCGGAGATACTCACCTGTCTAACGCTCTTCCACTGCTCTCCCACCGTGAGTCTGGCATCCGTCTGTGAGGGAGCGAGCTGGGATTTCTCTACTCACCTGTGATATTCACCTGTCCAACGCTCTCCCACTGTGAGTCTGACGCCAGTCTGTGAAGGAAGTGATCTCCGTCCTCCCTACTCACCCGTGATACCCCCCTGTCCAACGTTCTCTCATTGGGAGTCTCGCCGGTTCACACCCGTGGCGGTGCTGCTCTGGGTCCCTGGGAAGGAGAGGACAAGGAATTTTAGACTAGGACTTCTTAATTGCTTTTTAATACAAAATAAAGTTGTTATTCCATTTACTCCTGCCTCCTGCCTCCTCCTTTGATACGCTCCTCTGGGTGATAGTGGGTTAGGGGTGGGGGCAGTCTGGTTTGGCCCACCCCGACCTGTGACAGACATTTATTTTATGTCACAGGTCGGGGTGGAGCGCCAGCGGGCCGCCCACCCCTTCGCTTGCGTGCCGCCCCTGAGGAGCCGGCCGTGGGCACGAAGGAGACAGGCAGACACAGAATTCAAAATAAATATAATTTTTTTTATTAAATAATAAAAACAATATTAAAAGTCTCTTCAGTTCAGGTTCTCTTCATGTGTCTCTTCACATTTCTCAGCACCTTCGGACAGAGAGAGGAATGGACATAATCCACAGCTTCCGCATTCTCTTCAGCGTTCTCTTCGCGTTTCCCAGCACCTTCGGACAGAGAGAGGAATGGACATAATCCACAGCTTCCGCATTCTCTTCAGCGTTCTCTTCGCGTTTCTCAGCACCTTCGGACAGAGAGAGGAATGGACATAATCCACAGCTTCCGCATTCTCTTCGTGTTTCTCAGCACCTTCGGACAGAGAGAGGAATGGACATAATCCACAGCTTCCGCATTCTCTTCAGCGTTCTCCGCGTTTCTCTGCACCTTCGGACAGAGAGAGGAATGGACATAATCCACAGCTTCCGCATTCTCTTCAGCGTTCTCCGCGTTTCTCGGCACAGCATTAGCAGGCTCTTCACTGGACTCAAACAGAGGGAGGAATAGACACGTGTAACTCACAGCATTAGCAGGCTCTTCCAGCATTAACAGGCTCTTCACTGGACTCAGACAGAGAGAGGAATAGACACGTGTAACTCACAGCATTAGCAGGCTCTTCCAGCATTAGCAGGCTCTTCAAGCATTAGCCGGCTCTTCAAGCATTAGCCGGCTCTTCAAGCATTAGCCGGCTCTTCAAGCATTAGCCGGCTCTTTCAGCATTAGCAGGCTCTTCACTGGACTCAGACAGAGGGAGGAATAGACACGTGTAACTCACAGCATTAGCAGGCTCTTCAAGCATTAGCCGGCTCTTCAAGCATTAGCAGGCTCTTCACTGGACTCAGACAGAGGGAGGAATAGACACGTGTAACTCACAGCATTAGCAGGCTCTTCCAGCATTAGCAGGCTCTTCAAGCATTAGCCGGCTCTTCACTGGACTCAGACAGAGAGAGAAATAGACACGTGTAACTCACAGCATTAGCAGGCTCTTCACTAGACTCAGACAGGGGGAGGAATAGACACGTGTACCTCACAGCATTAGCAGGCTCTTCAAGCATTAGCAGGCTCTTCACTGGACTCAGACAGAGGGAGGAGAATATGTATAACTCACAGCATTAGCAGGCTCTTCAAGCATTAGCAGGCTCTTCACTGGACTCAGACAGAGGGAGGAGAATATGTATAACTCACAGCATTAGCAGGTTCTTCCAGCATTAGCAGGTTCTTCACTGGACTCAGACAGAGAGAGGAGAATATGTATAACTCACAGCATTAGCAGGTTCTTCCAGCATTAGCAGGCTCTTCATTGAGCTCAGGCAGAGAGAGGAGAATATGTATAACTCACAGCATTAGCAGGCTCTTCAAGCATTAGCAGGCTCTTCACTGGACTCAGACAGAGGGAGGAGAATATGTATAACTCACAGCATTAGCAGGTTCTTCCAGCATTAGCAGGTTCTTCACTGGACTCAGACAGAGAGAGGAGAATATGTATAACTCACAGCATTAGCAGGTTCTTCCAGCATTAGCAGGCTCTTCATTGAGCTCAGGCAGAGAGAGGAATGGACAGCTGTGATTGCGAGTGAACAGCAGAAACAAATCCCACACTCACATTTCCACCACACACTGCAAGGTTTCACTCGTGCTCATTTCCACAATAAAACTGCAACTCAACAGACCCACAGTGCACCAAGGCCTCCGCCCGCCATCCAGCCGAAGTTCTCTCTGGCTCTCTCATCTGTCTCTCTCTCGTCCTCTCGTCCTCTCTCTCCCGCCGCGACCGCGGCCACGGCCGCTCACGTGCTGCGCGTCTCACCTCTCATTCTCGTCGTGTCCCCCTCTGCTCGTGCCTCTCTCTCCCGCGGCCTCCCGCCGCGACCACGGCCACGGCCACGGCCACGGCCACGGCCACGGCCGCTCACGTGCTGCGCGTCTCTCTCTCACAACCCCCGCGGGGAAGAACCACACTCACTTGCTCTTCCTCTGACTTTTTATACTCTCATGAGCTAGTGTGGCCCCATTCAAACGCTCAGCGCAAATTACCCACACCTGCTGTCAATCCGCCACTAGGTTACCATAGCGACAGGTACTCACCCAGGCTAATTTGTCACCCCGTGACAAATACCTAAAGAGTTACATATGCCAAGTAAGCATACATGTAAGTGACTACATGTGGTGTGATAGAACTTCAAAACCATAGGCATAGTTGTCTATAGTAACATGAAAGCAAATAAGAAGAACCTGTCAAAGTCTAGAACTCTTGATTACTTTGATTCCATAATAACCCAATGTAAGAAATGCTAAGCAAGTGCATATTGATTATCTGGAGGGCAGGCTAAACGAATAAACAATGTATGCAAAGGGGAAAAATGGATCGCTGGGTCCTACCACCTTGGTTAAAACTTGCTTGGACCCGAGGGGTATGTATGCCTCTTTCAAAAGCTTCAGCAGATACCATTGGGGAACAGGCTTTGACCCCAGAGGTGATATCTTTTCCCTTGAGCTTTAGTCACAGAACATCACAGGAACAGAACAATACATCCACACAGAGCAAACTTGAACTAATATAAACTTTTTCTTACGATTAATTTTCACAAATTTATCATGTAGGTGACCGGTGGTTTTGTAAATATCTAAAGAGTTACATATGGCGAGTAAGCATACATGTAAGTGACTACATGTGGTGTGATAGAACTTCAAGACCCTAGGCATAGTTGTCTATAGTAACATGAAAGCAAATAAGAAGAACCTGTCAAAGTCTAGAACTCTTGATTAGTTTGATTCCATAATAACCCAATGGAAAAAATGCTAAGCAAGTGCATATTGATTGTCTGGAGGGCTGGCTACACGAATAAACAAGGTATGCAAAGGGGCGAAATGCATCGCTGGGCCCTACCACCTTGGTGAAAACTTGCTGGGACCCGAGGGGTATACAGTATATGCCTCTTGCAAAAGCTTCAACAGATACCATTGGGGAACAGGCTTTGATCCCATAGGTGGTATCTTTTTCCTTCAAATTTAGTCACAGAACATCACTGGAGCAGAACAATACATAAACAGAGAGCAAACTTGAACTAATATAAACTTCTTCTTATGATTAATTTTCACACTTTTATCATATAGTGACCAGTGATGTTGTAAATACCTAAAGAGTTACATATGCCAAGTAAGAATACATGTAAGTGACTACATGTGGTGTGATAGAACTTCAAGACCCTAGGCATAGTTGTCTATAGTAACATGAAAGCAAATAAGAAGAACCTGTCAAAGTCTAGAACTCTTGATTAGTTTGATTCCATAATAACCCAATGTAAGAAATGCTAAGCAACTGCATATTGATTATCTGGAGGGCAGGCTAAACGAATAAACAATGTATGCAAAGGGGAAAAATGGATCGCTGGGTCCTACCACCTTGGTGTAAACTTGCTTGGACCCGAGGGGTATATATGCCTCTTTCAAAAGCTTCAGCAGATACCATTGGGGAACAGGCTTTGACCCCAGAGGTGATATCTTTTCCCTTGAGCTTTAGTCACAGAACATCACAGGAACAGAACAATACATCCACACAGAGCAAACTTGAACTAATATAAACTTTTTCTTACGATTAATTTTCACAAATTTATCATGTAGGTGACCGGTGGTGTTGTAAATATCTAAAGAGTTACATATGGCGAGTAAGCATACATGTAAGTGACTACATGTGGTGTGATAGAACTTCAAGACCCTAGGCATAGTTGTCTATAGTAACATGAAAGCAAATAAGAAGAACCTGTCAAAGTCTAGAACTCTTGATTAGTTTGATTCCATAATAACCCAATGGAAAAAATGCTAAGCAAGTGCATATTGATTGTCTGGAGGGCTGGCTACACAAATAAACAAGGTATGCAAAGGGGCGAAATGGATCGCTGGGCCCTACCACCTTGGTGAAAACTTGCTGGGACCCGAGGGGTATATATGCCTCTTGCAAAAGCTTCAGCAGATACCATTGGGGAACAGGCTTTGATCCCATAGGTGGTATCTTTTTCCTTCAAATTTAGTCACAGAACATCACTGGAACAGAACAATACATAAACAGAGAGCAAACTTGAACTAATATAAACTTCTTCTTATGATTAATTTTCACACTTTTATCATATAGTGACCAGTGGTTTTGTAAATACCTAAAGAGTTACATATGCCAAGTAAGAATACATGTAAGTGACTACATGTGGTGTGATAGAACTTCAAGACCCTAGGCATAGTTGTCTATAGTAACATGAAAGCAAATAAGAAGAACCTGTCAAAGTCTAGAACTCTTGATTAGTTTGATTCCATAATAACCCAATGTAAGAAATGCTAAGCAACTGCATATTGATTATCTGGAGGGCAGGCTAAACGAATAAAAAAGGTATGCAAAGGGGAAAAATGGATCGCTGGGTCCTACCACCTTGGTGAAAACTTGCTGGGACCCGAGGGGTATATATGCCTTTTGCAAAAGCTTCAGCAGATACCATTGGGGAACAGGCTTTGATCCCATAGGTGGTATCTTTTTCCTTCAAATTTAGTCACAGAACATCACTGGAACAGAACAATACATAAACAGAGAGCAAACTTGAACTAATATAAACTTCTTCTTATGATTAATTTTCACACTTTTATCATATAGTGACCAGTGGTTTTGTAAATACCTAAAGAGTTACATATGCCAAGTAAGAATACATGTAAGTGACTACATGTAGTGTGATAGAACTTCAAGACCCTAGGCATAGTTGTCTATAGTAACATGAAAGCAAATAAGAAGAACCTGTCAAAGTCTAGAACTTTTGATTTGTTTGATTCCATAATAACCCAATGGAAGAAATGCTAAGCAAGTGCATATTGATTATCTGGAGGGCTGGCTACACGAATAAACAAGGTAAGCAGAGGGGTGAAATGGATCGCTGGGCCCTACCACCTTGGTGAAAACTTGCTGGGACCCGAGGGGTATATATGCCTCTTGCAAAAGCTTCAGCAGATACCATTTGGGAACAGGCTTTAACCCCATAGGTGGCATCTTTTTCCTTCAAATTTAGTCACAGAAAATCACTGGAACAGAGCAATACATACACAGAGAGCAAACTTGAACTGATATAAACTACTTCTTACGATTAATTTTCACACTTTTATCATATAGTGACCAGTGGTGTTGTAAATATGTCACGGGGTGACAAACAGCCCTGGAACAATTCCCCTCTGGAGAATTGTTCCCGTCGGGACGTTTTCAGCGTAACACCATCCCCGGACCTGTATGAGTGTTTGTCGTCATGACAACTAAACGGCAGATTGGTGACAGGTGTAAGGACTTCACGCTGAGTGTTTGATTGAGACCACTCCCGCTTCTTGACCGGATAAAAACACACAAGGAAGAGAAGGCTGTGTTGTGCTGTGTGGTGCGGGGTTGTGCTGTGTGGTGTTGCGCTGTTCTTCTGCCCCGTTGATCTGGATTGTTCTTCCCCCTGATTGTTGGTGGCTTCTCACCCTGTCTTGAAGGAAAAGGAGTGTTATTTGAGAGGACTCGGGGACGGTCAAGAGGAATGAAATTCGCTGACTGAGCTGGGGAAGAGAGAGATGAGTAGTTATCAAACTGAATCTCATAACTGCATGTGTTCTACACTAAATTGGGTATTGGATTGAAGTGTTTGGAGCATGTGTACACCCTTCACCGAGTGAAATGTTGATTCCTGTTGATTTCCTCATCTCCTCTCCCCGATTGGAGTCCAGCAGAGTGAAGTCCATCTGTGACCGTGAAGACCAATCTCTCGAGTGATCTGTCAGCCCCTGGCGATCATCAGTCCAGTAGACCAGGATCTGTGGGTGAGTGCTGGCCTTATGCGCCCTAGAAGAGTGGAATTGCAGTGTGTAAATTGACGTTTCCCCTCACGAATACATGTTTAGAGTTGGATTGCAGTGTGTGTGTGTGGAAGAATACCTGTTATTGCCCCGCAACTGCCCATGTGCCCTGGGGATCTACTATTTACTGTGAGAGCTGAGTGAGATTGCTTACATCTACGTGCGGTGTCTAGAAAGAAGAACCTCTGCGAGACAACATCACCCCATTTGAGAACTGTATATTGCTGTTGAAGTTGATTCTGTCTGTCCTAGAGAAGCCCCGTTCAGCCTGTGACTGTGAGTCTGCTGCAGCCCTAAGCCTACCTGCATGGTGTGAAGTTATCTGTCCCCTGCAACACACGTGAGAACTGTACACTGCTGTTGAAGTTGATTCTGTCTGTCCTAGAGAAGCCCCGTTCAGCCTGCGACTGTGAGTCTGCTGCAACCTTAAGCCTACCTGCATGGTGTGAAGTTATCTGTCCCCTGCAACACACGTGAGAACTGTACACTGCTGTTGAAGTTGATTCTGTCTGTCCTAGAGAAGCTCCGTTTAGCCTGCGACTGTGTCTGCTGCAGCCCTAAGCCTACCTGCATGGTGTGAAGTTATCTGTCCCCTGCAACACACGTGAGAACTGTACACTGCTGTTGAAGTTGATTCTGTCTGTCCTAGAGAAGCCCCGTTCAGCCTGTGACTGTGAGTCTGCTGCAGCCCTAAGCCTACCTGCATGGTGTGAAGTTATCTGTCCCCTGCAACACACGTGAGAACTGTACACTGCTGTTGAAGTTGATTCTGTCTGTCCTAGAGAAGCTCCGTTTAGCCTGCGACTGTGTCTGCTGCAGCCCTAAGCCTACCTGCATGGTGTGAAGTTATCTGTTCCCTGTAACACACGTGAGAACTGTGCACTGCTGTTGAAGTTGATTCTGTCTGTCCTAGTGAAGCCCCGTTTCGCTTGCGACTTGGAGTCTGCTGCAGCCGAGCCTTGATCCCTCTACTCACCGGAGATACTCACCTGTCTAACGCTCTTCCACTGCTCTCCCACCGTGAGTCTGGCATCCGTCTGTGAGGGAACGAGCTGGGATTTCTCTACTCACCTGTGATATTCACCTGTCCAACGCTCTCCCACTGTGAGTCTGACGCCAGTCTGTGAAGGAAGTGATCTCCGTCCTCCCTACTCACCCGTGATACCCCCCTGTCCAACGTTCTCTCATTGGGAGTCTCGCCGGTTCACACCCGCGGCGGTGCTGCTCTGGGTCCCTGGGAAGGAGAGGACAAGGAATTTTAGACTAGGACTTCTTAATTGCTTTTTAATACAAAATAAAGTTGTTATTCCTTTTACTCCTGCCTCCTGCCTCCTCCTTTGATACGCTCCTCTGGGTGATAGTGGGTTAGGGGTGGGGGCAGTCTGGTTTGGCCCACCCCGACCTGTGACAGACATTTATTTTATGTCACAGGTCGGGGTGGAGCGCCAGCGGGCCGCCCACCCCTTCGCTTGCGTGCCGCCCCTGAGGAGCCGGCCGTGGGCACGAAGGAGACAGGCAGACACAGAATTCAAAATAAATATAAATTTTTTTTATTAAATAATAAAAACAATATTAAAAGTCTCTTCAGTTCAGGTTCTCTTCATGTGTCTCTTCACATTTCTCAGCACCTTCGGACAGAGAGAGGAATGGACATAATCCACAGCTTCCGCATTCTCTTCAGCGTTCTCTTCGCGTTTCCCAGCACCTTCGGACAGAGAGAGGAATGGACATAATCCACAGCTTCCGCATTCTCTTCAGCGTTCTCTTCGCGTTTCTCAGCACCTTCGGACAGAGAGAGGAATGGACATAATCCACAGCTTCCGCATTCTCTTCGCGTTTCTCAGCACCTTCGGACAGAGAGAGGAATGGACATAATCCACAGCTTCCGCATTCTCTTCAGCGTTCTCCGCGTTTCTCTGCACCTTCGGACAGAGAGAGGAATGGACATAATCCACAGCTTCCGCATTCTCTTCAGCGTTCTCCGCGTTTCTCGGCACAGCATTAGCAGGCTCTTCACTGGACTCAAACAGAGGGAGGAATAGACACGTGTAACTCACAGCATTAGCAGGCTCTTCCAGCATTAACAGGCTCTTCACTGGACTCAGACAGAGAGAGGAATAGACACGTGTAACTCACAGCATTAGCAGGCTCTTCCAGCATTAGCAGGCTCTTCAAGCATTAGCCGGCTCTTCAAGCATTAGCCGGCTCTTCAAGCATTAGCCGGCTCTTCAAGCATTAGCCGGCTCTTTCAGCATTAGCAGGCTCTTCACTGGACTCAGACAGAGGGAGGAATAGACACGTGTAACTCACAGCATTAGCAGGCTCTTCCAGCATTAGCAGGCTCTTCAAGCATTAGCCGGCTCTTCAAGCATTAGCAGGCTCTTCACTGGACTCAGACAGAGGGAGGAATAGACACGTGTAACTCACAGCATTAGCAGGCTCTTCCAGCATTAGCAGGCTCTTCAAGCATTAGCCGGCTCTTCACTGGACTCAGACAGAGAGAGAAATAGACACGTGTAACTCACAGCATTAGCAGGCTCTTCACTAGACTCAGACAGGGGGAGGAATAGACACGTGTACCTCACAGCATTAGCAGGCTCTTCAAGCATTAGCAGGCTCTTCACTGGACTCAGACAGAGGGAGGAGAATATGTATAACTCACAGCATTAGCAGGCTCTTCAAGCATTAGCAGGCTCTTCACTGGACTCAGACAGAGGGAGGAGAATATGTATAACTCACAGCATTAGCAGGTTCTTCCAGCATTAGCAGGTTCTTCACTGGACTCAGACAGAGAGAGGAGAATATGTATAACTCACAGCATTAGCAGGTTCTTCCAGCATTAGCAGGCTCTTCATTGAGCTCAGGCAGAGAGAGGAGAATATGTATAACTCACAGCATTAGCAGGCTTTTCAAGCATTAGCAGGCTCTTCACTGGACTCAGACAGAGGGAGGAGAATATGTATAACTCACAGCATTAGCAGGTTCTTCCAGCATTAGCAGGTTCTTCACTGGACTCAGACAGAGAGAGGAGAATATGTATAACTCACAGCATTAGCAGGTTCTTCCAGCATTAGCAGGCTCTTCATTGAGCTCAGGCAGAGAGAGGAATGGACAGCTGTGATTGCGAGTGAACAGCAGAAACAAATCCCACACTCACATTTCCACCACACACTGCAAGGTTTCACTCGTGCTCATTTCCACAATAAAACTGCAACTCAACAGACCCACAGTGCACCAAGGCCTCCGCCCGCCATCCAGCCGAAGTTCTCTCTGGCTCTCTCATCTGTCTCTCTCTCGTCCTCTCGTCCTCTCTCTCCCGCGGCCTCCCGCCGCGACCGCGGCCACGGCCGCTCACGTGCTGCGCGTCTCACCTCTCATTCTCGTCGTGTCCCCCTCTGCTCGTGCCTCTCTCTCCCGCGGCCTCCCACCGCGACCGCGACCGCGACCACGGCCACGGCCACGGCCACGGCCGCTCACGTGCTGCGCGTCTCTCTCTCACAACCCCCGCGGGGAAGAACCACACTCACTTGCTCTTCCTCTGACTTTTTATACTCTCATGAGCTAGTGTGGCCCCATTCAAACGCTCAGCGCAAATTACCCACACCTGCTGTCAATCCGCCACTAGGTTACCATAGCGACAGGTACTCACCCAGGCTAATTTGTCACCCCGTGACAAATACCTAAAGAGTTACATATGCCAAGTAAGCATACATGTAAGTGACTACATGTGGTGTGATAGAACTTCAAAACCATAGGCATAGTTGTCTATAGTAACATGAAAGCAAATAAGAAGAACCTGTCAAAGTCTAGAACTCTTGATTAGTTTGATTCCATAATAACCCAATGGAAAAAATGCTAAGCAAGTGCATATTGATTGTCTGGAGGGCTGGCTACACGAATAAACAAGGTATGCAAAGGGGCGAAATGCATCGCTGGGCCCTACCACCTTGGTGAAAACTTGCTGGGACCCGAGGGGTATACAGTATATGCCTCTTGCAAAAGCTTCAACAGATGCCATTGGGGAACAGGCTTTGATCCCATAGGTGGTATCTTTTTCCTTCAAATTTAGTCACAGAACATCACTGGAGCAGAACAATACATAAACAGAGAGCAAACTTGAACTAATATAAACTTCTTCTTATGATTAATTTTCACACTTTTATCATATAGTGACCAGTGATGTTGTAAATACCTAAAGAGTTACATATGCCAAGTAAGAATACATGTAAGTGACTACATGTGGTGTGATAGAACTTCAAGACCCTAGGCATAGTTGTCTATAGTAACATGAAAGCAAATAAGAAGAACCTGTCAAAGTCTAGAACTCTTGATTAGTTTGATTCCATAATAACCCAATGTAAGAAATGCTAAGCAAGTGCATATTGATTATCTGGAGGGCAGGCTAAACGAATAAACCATGTATGCAAAGGGGAAAAATGGATCGCTGGGTCCTACCACCTTGGTGAAAACTTGCTTGGACCCGAGGGGTATATATGCCTCTTTCAAAAGCTTCAGCAGATACCATTGGGGAACAGGCTTTGACCCCAGAGGTGATATCTTTTCCCTTGAGCTTTAGTCACAGAACATCACAGGAACAGAACAATACATCCACACAGAGCAAACTTGAACTAATATAAACTTTTTCTTACGATTAATTTTCACAAATTTATCATGTAGGTGACCGGTGGTGTTGTAAATATCTAAAGAGTTACATATGGCGAGTAAGCATACATGTAAGTGACTACATGTGGTGTGATAGAACTTCAAGACCCTAGGCATAGTTGTCTATAGTAACATGAAAGCAAATAAGAAGAACCTGTCAAAGTCTAGAACTCTTGATTAGTTTGATTCCATAATAACCCAATGGAAAAAATGCTAAGCAAGTGCATATTGATTGTCTGGAGGGCTGGCTACACGAATAAACAAGGTATGCAAAGGGGCGAAATGGATCGCTGGGCCCTACCACCTTGGTGAAAACTTGCTGGGACCCGAGGGGTATACAGTATATGCCTCTTGCAAAAGCTTCAGCAGATACCATTGGGAAACAGGCTTTGATCCCATAGGTGGTATCTTTTTCCTTCAAATTTAGTCACAGAACATCACTGGAGCAGAACAATACATAAACAGAGAGCAAACTTGAACTAATATAAACTTCTTCTTATGATTAATTTTCACACTTTTATCATATAGTGACCAGTGATGTTGTACATAACTAAAGAGTTACATATGCCAAGTAAGAATACATGTAAGTGACTACATGTGGTGTGATAGAACTTCAAGACCCTAGGCATAGTTGTCTATAGTAACATGAAAGCAAATAAGAAGAACCTGTCAAAGTCTAGAACTCTTGATTAGTTTGATTCCATAATAACCCAATGGAAAAAATGCTAAGCAAGTGCATATTGATTGTCTGGAGGGCTGGCTACACGAATAAACAAGGTATGCAAAGGGGCGAAATGGATCGCTGGGCCCTACCACCTTGGTGAAAACTTGCTTGGACCCGAGGGGTATGTATGCCTCTTTCAAAAGCTTCAGCAGATACCATTGGGGAACAGGCTTTGACCCCAGAGGTGATATCTTTTCCCTTGAGCTTTAGTCACAGAACATCACAGGAACAGAACAATACATCTACACAGAGCAAACTTGAACTAATATAAACTTTTTCTTACGATTAATTTTCACAAATTTATCACGTAGGTGACCGGTGGTGTTGTAAATATCTAAAGAGTTACATATGGCGAGTAAGCATACATGTAAGTGACTACATGTGGTGTGATAGAACTTCAAGACCCTAGGCATAGTTGTCTATAGTAACATGAAAGCAAATAAGAAGAACCTGTCAAAGTCTAGAACTCTTGATTAGTTTGATTCCATAATAACCCAATGGAAAAAATGCTAAGCAAGTGCATATTGATTGTCTGGAGGGCTGGCTACACGAATAAACAAGGTATGCAAAGGGGCGAAATGGATCGCTGGGCCCTACCACCTTGGTGAAAACTTGCTGGGACCCGAGGGCTATACAGTATATGCCTCTTGCAAAAGCTTCAACAGATACCATTGGGGAACAGGCTTTGATCCCATAGGTGGTATCTTTTTCCTTCAAATTTAGTCACAGAACATCACTGGAGCAGAACAATACATAAACAGAGAGCAAACTTGAACTAATATAAACTTCTTCTTATGATTAATTTCCACACTTTTATCATATAGTGACCAGTAGGGATGGGTACCGAAACCCGGTATTAAACGGGCCCCGGTGCTGAATTTTGAAATACCGCTGGATCGATAAGCTCGGACGTTATCGGTTCTGCTGTCGGTACTGGAGAAATTAAGAAAGTGCGATTGCTATTAAAAAATTATTATCTTGCTAATTTAATCTCACCAGCCACTTCTATATATAATAATATTTAACCATTTGACTGTGATGCATTTTTGCTAAAGAGAGAGAGAGAGAGAGAGAGAGAGAGAGAGATCTTTAACGCGGAGCGACGGCGCGCACATCACAACAGCCCTGCTTAATGAGTGACGATGAGGACAGAACTAAACATTCAAATGGTTAGGCTACACTTTAGATCTTTGATATTAAACTAATTTTATTTTAGATTTAGATTGTGGCTTCCAATGATTATAAAAAAGATATTTGAGGTATAACCATTAAAAACTAAAGCCGCATTCATTCTGTTTAGCGCAACTTCCCCTCACAGCGGTGCGCTGTCATTTCTCCCTAAAACCCAAACGTAATGTCAGAATCTGCACGATCGGTGATTGTTGTAAAATGTGGTCTATACTGCTGCTAAACTGCGGGACGCGTTTGATAATAAAAGGCAAGTACCAAAATTGAGCAAGAGACGCTGTTTCAAATGAGGCGCGCGCTCCGAAACACACCGCAACGAGACAAGCAACGTATATTTTGGGCTGTGTGCGGATCTAAACGATCAATATACACAAAAATATATCAAAATGGCCGTCTTGGAGATTCACTTAAACAGTTTATTCACTTAAATACAGTTTATGTCTTAAATGGGCGTAAATAGTTGGGAGAAAATATGAGGCGTAATAATGATTAGATCTGCATTTGGTCTTAAAGAGGCAGCAGTCTAATAATTCTGCTGACGATTGCTCCATTAATGTGAATCAAACAACAAAAGGCAAAGAGAAAATCAGTCGCAGCTCTTGAATGAATAATTTTGGCTTTCATAAGCTTTAATCTATCTATGATTTAAACTATGCAGTGTTATTTTAAATCTGACTTTATTAGATGTCTTTTTAGCCCATATTACTCTTGAACAGTAATGTCAGACATTACTGAAATTAAAGCACTGGGTATATAATTTGTATATTTGTTTTATTGTATACTTTTTTTTTGTTTGACCATGTGTTTGTACTTTGTTTTTGGTGTCCTATGTCTTAATATAAATATATAAAACACAAAAGCCTGCACCCTTCTGCATAACACAGCCTACATGTTTTATTTGTTTTGTTAAAGCATTGCTTTTTCTTTTGCTATAGATATTTATTTTACATTTCAAAATATAAAGCAATATTAATTATGTTCTAAATATTTTTTTTCCTTTTTTTAATATAACAAAAAGAACCGATAAGAATACCGTTAAAGTACCGGATCGATAAGGAGTATCGGTAAGAGTAGTAATACCGTTAAAACCTTAACGATACCCATCCCTAGTGACCAGTGATGTTGTAAATACCTAAAGAGTTATATATGCCAAGTAAGAATACATGTAAGTGACTACATGTGGTGTGATAGAACTTCAAGACCCTAGGCATAGTTGTCTATAGTAACATGAAAGCAAATAAGAAGAACCTGTCAAAGTCTAGAACTCTTGATTAGTTTGATTCCATAATAACCCAATGTAAGAAATGCTAAGCAACTGCATACTGGTTATCTGGAGGGCAGGCTAAACGAATAAACAAGGTATGCAAAGGGGAAAAATGGATCGCTGGGTCCTACCACCTTGGTGAAAACTTGCTGGGACCCGAGGGGTATATATGCCTCTTGCAAAAGCTTCAGCAGATACCATTGGGGAACAGGCTTTGACCCCATAGGTGGTATCTTTTTCCTTCAAATTTAGTCACAGAACATCACTGGAACAGAACAATACATAAAAAGAGAGCAAACTTGAACTAATATAAGCTTCTTCTTACAATTAATTTTCACACTTTTATCATATAGTGAGCAGTGGTGTAGTAAATACCTAAAGAGTTACATATGCCAAATAAGCATACATGTAAGTGACTACATGTGGTGTGATAGAACTTCAAGACCCTAGGCATAGTTGTCTAAAGTAACATGAAAGCAAATAAGAAGAACCTGTCAAAGTCTAGAACTCTTGATTAGTTTGATTCCATAATAACCCAATGGAAAAAATGCTAAGCAAGTGCATATTGATTGTCTGGAGGGCAGGCTAAACGAATAAACAAGGTATGCAAAGGGGAAAAATGGATCGCTGGGTCCTACCACCTTGGTTAAAACTTGCTTGGACCCGAGGGGTATGTATGCCTCTTTCAAAAGCTTCAGCAGATACCATTGGGGAACAGGCTTTGACCCCAGAGGTGATATCTTTTCCCTTGAGCTTTAGTCACAGAACATCACAGGAACAGAACAATACATCCACACAGAGCAAACTTGAACTAATATAAACTTTTTCTTACGATTAATTTTCACAAATTTATCATGTAGGTGACCGGTGGTTTTGTAAATATCTAAAGAGTTACATATGGCGAGTAAGCATACATGTAAGTGACTACATGTGGTGTGATAGAACTTCAAGACCCTAGGCATAGTTGTCTATAGTAACATGAAAGCAAATAAGAAGAACCTGTCAAAGTCTAGAACTCTTGATTAGTTTGATTCCATAATAACCCAATGGAAAAAATGCTAAGCAAGTGCATATTGATTGTCTGGAGGGCTGGCTACACGAATAAACAAGGTATGCAAAGGGGCGAAATGCATCGCTGGGCCCTACCACCTTGGTGAAAACTTGCTGGGACCCGAGGGGTATACAGTATATGCCTCTTGCAAAAGCTTCAACAGATACCATTGGGGAACAGGCTTTGATCCCATAGGTGGTATCTTTTTCCTTCAAATTTAGTCACAGAACATCACTGGAGCAGAACAATACATAAACAGAGAGCAAACTTGAACTAATATAAACTTCGTCTTATGATTAATTTCCACACTTTTATCATATAGTGACCAGTGATGTTGTAAATACCTAAAGAGTTACATATGCCAAGTAAGAATACATGTAAGTGACTACATGTGGTGTGATAGAACTTCAAGACCCTAGGTATAGTTGTCTATAGTAACATGAAAGCAAATAAGAAGAACCTGTCAAAGTCTAGAACTCTTGATTACTTTGATTCCATAATAACCCAATGTAAGAAATGCTAAGCAAGTGCATATTGATTATCTGGAGGGCAGGCTAAACGAATAAACAATGTATGCAAAGGGGAAAAATGGATCGCTGGGTCCTACCACCTTGGTTAAAACTTGCTTGGACCCGAGGGGTATGTATGCCTCTTTCAAAAGCTTCAGCAGATACCATTGGGGAACAGGCTTTGACCCCAGAGGTGATATCTTTTCCCTTGAGCTTTAGTCACAGAACATCACAGGAACAGAACAATACATCCACACAGAGCAAACTTGAACTAATATAAACTTTTTCTTACGATTAATTTTCACAAATTTATCATGTAGGTGACCGGTGGTTTTGTAAATATCTAAAGAGTTACATATGGCGAGTAAGCATACATGTAAGTGACTACATGTGGTGTGATAGAACTTCAAGACC
Source organism: Scardinius erythrophthalmus (assembly GCF_964197995.2). Lineage (NCBI taxonomy): Eukaryota > Metazoa > Chordata > Actinopteri > Cypriniformes > Leuciscidae > Scardinius > Scardinius erythrophthalmus. The sequence goes on from NW_028296414.1 coordinate 92,037, forward strand.
CTAGGCATAGTTGTCTATAGTAACATGAAAGCAAATAAGAAGAACCTGTCAAAGTCTAGAACTCTTGATTAGTTTGATTCCATAATAACCCAATGGAAAAAATGCTAAGCAAGTGCATATTGATTGTCTGGAGGGCTGGCTACACGAATAAACAAGGTATGCAAAGGGGCGAAATGCATCGCTGGGCCCTACCACCTTGGTGAAAACTTGCTGGGACCCGAGGGGTATACAGTATATGCCTCTTGCAAAAGCTTCAACAGATACCATTGGGGAACAGGCTTTGATCCCATAGGTGGTATCTTTTTCCTTCAAATTTAGTCACAGAACATCACTGGAGCAGAACAATACATAAACAGAGAGCAAACTTGAACTAATATAAACTTCTTCTTATGATTAATTTTCACACTTTTATCATATAGTGACCAGTGATGTTGTAAATACCTAAAGAGTTACATATGCCAAGTAAGAATACATGTAAGTGACTACATGTGGTGTGATAGAACTTCAAGACCCTAGGCATAGTTGTCTATAGTAACATGAAAGCAAATAAGAAGAACCTGTCAAAGTCTAGAACTCTTGATTAGTTTGATTCCATAATAACCCAATGTAAGAAATGCTAAGCAACTGCATATTGATTATCTGGAGGGCAGGCTAAACGAATAAACAATGTATGCAAAGGGGAAAAATGGATCGCTGGGTCCTACCACCTTGGTGTAAACTTGCTTGGACCCGAGGGGTATATATGCCTCTTTCAAAAGCTTCAGCAGATACCATTGGGGAACAGGCTTTGACCCCAGAGGTGATATCTTTTCCCTTGAGCTTTAGTCACAGAACATCACAGGAACAGAACAATACATCCACACAGAGCAAACTTGAACTAATATAAACTTTTTCTTACGATTAATTTTCACAAATTTATCATGTAGGTGACCGGTGGTGTTGTAAATATCTAAAGAGTTACATATGGCGAGTAAGCATACATGTAAGTGACTACATGTGGTGTGATAGAACTTCAAGACCCTAGGCATAGTTGTCTATAGTAACATGAAAGCAAATAAGAAGAACCTGTCAAAGTCTAGAACTCTTGATTAGTTTGATTCCATAATAACCCAATGGAAAAAATGCTAAGCAAGTGCATATTGATTGTCTGGAGGGCTGGCTACACAAATAAACAAGGTATGCAAAGGGGCGAAATGGATCGCTGGGCCCTACCACCTTGGTGAAAACTTGCTGGGACCCGAGGGGTATATATGCCTCTTGCAAAAGCTTCAGCAGATACCATTGGGGAACAGGCTTTGATCCCATAGGTGGTATCTTTTTCCTTCAAATTTAGTCACAGAACATCACTGGAACAGAACAATACATAAACAGAGAGCAAACTTGAACTAATATAAACTTCTTCTTATGATTAATTTTCACACTTTTATCATATAGTGACCAGTGGTTTTGTAAATACCTAAAGAGTTACATATGCCAAGTAAGAATACATGTAAGTGACTACATGTGGTGTGATAGAACTTCAAGACCCTAGGCATAGTTGTCTATAGTAACATGAAAGCAAATAAGAAGAACCTGTCAAAGTCTAGAACTCTTGATTAGTTTGATTCCATAATAACCCAATGTAAGAAATGCTAAGCAACTGCATATTGATTATCTGGAGGGCAGGCTAAACGAATAAAAAAGGTATGCAAAGGGGAAAAATGGATCGCTGGGTCCTACCACCTTGGTGAAAACTTGCTGGGACCCGAGGGGTATATATGCCTTTTGCAAAAGCTTCAGCAGATACCATTGGGGAACAGGCTTTGATCCCATAGGTGGTATCTTTTTCCTTCAAATTTAGTCACAGAACATCACTGGAACAGAACAATACATAAACAGAGAGCAAACTTGAACTAATATAAACTTCTTCTTATGATTAATTTTCACACTTTTATCATATAGTGACCAGTGGTTTTGTAAATACCTAAAGAGTTACATATGCCAAGTAAGAATACATGTAAGTGACTACATGTAGTGTGATAGAACTTCAAGACCCTAGGCATAGTTGTCTATAGTAACATGAAAGCAAATAAGAAGAACCTGTCAAAGTCTAGAACTTTTGATTTGTTTGATTCCATAATAACCCAATGGAAGAAATGCTAAGCAAGTGCATATTGATTATCTGGAGGGCTGGCTACACGAATAAACAAGGTAAGCAGAGGGGTGAAATGGATCGCTGGGCCCTACCACCTTGGTGAAAACTTGCTGGGACCCGAGGGGTATATATGCCTCTTGCAAAAGCTTCAGCAGATACCATTTGGGAACAGGCTTTAACCCCATAGGTGGCATCTTTTTCCTTCAAATTTAGTCACAGAAAATCACTGGAACAGAGCAATACATACACAGAGAGCAAACTTGAACTGATATAAACTACTTCTTACGATTAATTTTCACACTTTTATCATATAGTGACCAGTGGTGTTGTAAATATGTCACGGGGTGACAAACAGCCCCGGAACAATTCCCCTCTGGAGAATTGTTCCCGTCGGGACGTTTTCAGCGTAACACCATCCCCGGACCTGTATGAGTGTTTGTCGTCATGACAACTAAACGGCAGATTGGTGACAGGTGTAAGGACTTCACGCTGAGTGTTTGATTGAGACCACTCCCGCTTCTTGACCGGATAAAAACACACAAGGAAGAGAAGGCTGTGTTGTGCTGTGTGGTGCGGGGTTGTGCTGTGTGGTGTTGCGCTGTTCTTCTGCCCCGTTGATCTGGATTGTTCTTCCCCCTGATTGTTGGTGGCTTCTCACCCTGTCTTGAAGGAAAAGGAGTGTTATTTGAGAGGACTCGGGGACGGTCAAGAGGAATGAAATTCGCTGACTGAGCTGGGGAAGAGAGAGATGAGTAGTTATCAAACTGAATCTCATAACTGCATGTGTTCTACACTAAATTGGGTATTGGATTGAAGTGTTTGGAGCATGTGTACACCCTTCACCGAGTGAAATGTTGATTCCTGTTGATTTCCTCATCTCCTCTCCCCGATTGGAGTCCAGCAGAGTGAAGTCCATCTGTGACCGTGAAGACCAATCTCTCGAGTGATCTGTCAGCCCCTGGCGATCATCAGTCCAGTAGACCAGGATCTGTGGGTGAGTGCTGGCCTTATGCGCCCTAGAAGAGTGGAATTGCAGTGTGTAAATTGACGTTTCCCCTCACGAATACATGTTTAGAGTTGGATTGCAGTGTGTGTGTGTGGAAGAATACCTGTTATTGCCCCGCAACTGCCCATGTGCCCTGGGGATCTACTATTTACTGTGAGAGCTGAGTGAGATTGCTTACATCTACGTGCGGTGTCTAGAAAGAAGAACCTCTGCGAGACAACATCACCCCATTTGAGAACTGTATATTGCTGTTGAAGTTGATTCTGTCTGTCCTAGAGAAGCCCCGTTCAGCCTGTGACTGTGAGTCTGCTGCAGCCCTAAGCCTACCTGCATGGTGTGAAGTTATCTGTCCCCTGCAACACACGTGAGAACTGTACACTGCTGTTGAAGTTGATTCTGTCTGTCCTAGAGAAGCCCCGTTCAGCCTGCGACTGTGAGTCTGCTGCAACCTTAAGCCTACCTGCATGGTGTGAAGTTATCTGTCCCCTGCAACACACGTGAGAACTGTACACTGCTGTTGAAGTTGATTCTGTCTGTCCTAGAGAAGCTCCGTTTAGCCTGCGACTGTGTCTGCTGCAGCCCTAAGCCTACCTGCATGGTGTGAAGTTATCTGTCCCCTGCAACACACGTGAGAACTGTACACTGCTGTTGAAGTTGATTCTGTCTGTCCTAGAGAAGCCCCGTTCAGCCTGTGACTGTGAGTCTGCTGCAGCCCTAAGCCTACCTGCATGGTGTGAAGTTATCTGTCCCCTGCAACACACGTGAGAACTGTACACTGCTGTTGAAGTTGATTCTGTCTGTCCTAGAGAAGCTCCGTTTAGCCTGCGACTGTGTCTGCTGCAGCCCTAAGCCTACCTGCATGGTGTGAAGTTATCTGTTCCCTGTAACACACGTGAGAACTGTGCACTGCTGTTGAAGTTGATTCTGTCTGTCCTAGTGAAGCCCCGTTTCGCTTGCGACTTGGAGTCTGCTGCAGCCGAGCCTTGATCCCTCTACTCACCGGAGATACTCACCTGTCTAACGCTCTTCCACTGCTCTCCCACCGTGAGTCTGGCATCCGTCTGTGAGGGAGCGAGCTGGGATTTCTCTACTCACCTGTGATATTCACCTGTCCAACGCTCTCCCACTGTGAGTCTGACGCCAGTCTGTGAAGGAAGTGATCTCCGTCCTCCCTACTCACCCGTGATACCCCCCTGTCCAACGTTCTCTCATTGGGAGTCTCGCCGGTTCACACCCGCGGCGGTGCTGCTCTGGGTCCCTGGGAAGGAGAGGACAAGGAATTTTAGACTAGGACTTCTTAATTGCTTTTTAATACAAAATAAAGTTGTTATTCCTTTTACTCCTGCCTCCTGCCTCCTCCTTTGATACGCTCCTCTGGGTGATAGTGGGTTAGGGGTGGGGGCAGTCTGGTTTGGCCCACCCCGACCTGTGACAGACATTTATTTTATGTCACAGGTCGGGGTGGAGCGCCAGCGGGCCGCCCACCCCTTCGCTTGCGTGCCGCCCCTGAGGAGCCGGCCGTGGGCACGAAGGAGACAGGCAGACACAGAATTCAAAATAAATATAAATTTTTTTTATTAAATAATAAAAACAATATTAAAAGTCTCTTCAGTTCAGGTTCTCTTCATGTGTCTCTTCACATTTCTCAGCACCTTCGGACAGAGAGAGGAATGGACATAATCCACAGCTTCCGCATTCTCTTCAGCGTTCTCTTCGCGTTTCCCAGCACCTTCGGACAGAGAGAGGAATGGACATAATCCACAGCTTCCGCATTCTCTTCAGCGTTCTCTTCGCGTTTCTCAGCACCTTCGGACAGAGAGAGGAATGGACATAATCCACAGCTTCCGCATTCTCTTCGCGTTTCTCAGCACCTTCGGACAGAGAGAGGAATGGACATAATCCACAGCTTCCGCATTCTCTTCAGCGTTCTCCGCGTTTCTCTGCACCTTCGGACAGAGAGAGGAATGGACATAATCCACAGCTTCCGCATTCTCTTCAGCGTTCTCCGCGTTTCTCGGCACAGCATTAGCAGGCTCTTCACTGGACTCAAACAGAGGGAGGAATAGACACGTGTAACTCACAGCATTAGCAGGCTCTTCCAGCATTAACAGGCTCTTCACTGGACTCAGACAGAGAGAGGAATAGACACGTGTAACTCACAGCATTAGCAGGCTCTTCCAGCATTAGCAGGCTCTTCAAGCATTAGCCGGCTCTTCAAGCATTAGCCGGCTCTTCAAGCATTAGCCGGCTCTTCAAGCATTAGCCGGCTCTTTCAGCATTAGCAGGCTCTTCACTGGACTCAGACAGAGGGAGGAATAGACACGTGTAACTCACAGCATTAGCAGGCTCTTCCAGCATTAGCAGGCTCTTCAAGCATTAGCCGGCTCTTCAAGCATTAGCAGGCTCTTCACTGGACTCAGACAGAGGGAGGAATAGACACGTGTAACTCACAGCATTAGCAGGCTCTTCCAGCATTAGCAGGCTCTTCAAGCATTAGCCGGTTCTTCACTGGACTCAGACAGAGAGAGAAATAGACACGTGTAACTCACAGCATTAGCAGGCTCTTCACTAGACTCAGACAGGGGGAGGAATAGACACGTGTACCTCACAGCATTAGCAGGCTCTTCAAGCATTAGCAGGCTCTTCACTGGACTCAGACAGAGGGAGGAGAATATGTATAACTCACAGCATTAGCAGGCTCTTCAAGCATTAGCAGGCTCTTCACTGGACTCAGACAGAGGGAGGAGAATATGTATAACTCACAGCATTAGCAGGTTCTTCCAGCATTAGCAGGTTCTTCACTGGACTCAGACAGAGAGAGGAGAATATGTATAACTCACAGCATTAGCAGGTTCTTCCAGCATTAGCAGGCTCTTCATTGAGCTCAGGCAGAGAGAGGAGAATATGTATAACTCACAGCATTAGCAGGCTTTTCAAGCATTAGCAGGCTCTTCACTGGACTCAGACAGAGGGAGGAGAATATGTATAACTCACAGCATTAGCAGGTTCTTCCAGCATTAGCAGGTTCTTCACTGGACTCAGACAGAGAGAGGAGAATATGTATAACTCACAGCATTAGCAGGTTCTTCCAGCATTAGCAGGCTCTTCATTGAGCTCAGGCAGAGAGAGGAATGGACAGCTGTGATTGCGAGTGAACAGCAGAAACAAATCCCACACTCACATTTCCACCACACACTGCAAGGTTTCACTCGTGCTCATTTCCACAATAAAACTGCAACTCAACAGACCCACAGTGCACCAAGGCCTCCGCCCGCCATCCAGCCGAAGTTCTCTCTGGCTCTCTCATCTGTCTCTCTCTCGTCCTCTCGTCCTCTCTCTCCCGCGGCCTCCCGCCGCGACCGCGGCCACGGCCGCTCACGTGCTGCGCGTCTCACCTCTCATTCTCGTCGTGTCCCCCTCTGCTCGTGCCTCTCTCTCCCGCGGCCTCCCACCGCGACCGCGACCGCGACCACGGCCACGGCCACGGCCGCTCACGTGCTGCGCGTCTCTCTCTCACAACCCCCGCGGGGAAGAACCACACTCACTTGCTCTTCCTCTGACTTTTTATACTCTCATGAGCTAGTGTGGCCCCATTCAAACGCTCAGCGCAAATTACCCACACCTGCTGTCAATCCGCCACTAGGTTACCATAGCGACAGGTACTCACCCAGGCTAATTTGTCACCCCGTGACAAATACCTAAAGAGTTACATATGCCAAGTAAGCATACATGTAAGTGACTACATGTGGTGTGATAGAACTTCAAAACCATAGGCATAGTTGTCTATAGTAACATGAAAGCAAATAAGAAGAACCTGTCAAAGTCTAGAACTCTTGATTACTTTGATTCCATAATAACCCAATGTAAGAAATGCTAAGCAAGTGCATATTGATTATCTGGAGGGCAGGCTAAACGAATAAACAATGTATGCAAAGGGGAAAAATGGATCGCTGGGTCCTACCACCTTGGTTAAAACTTGCTTGGACCCGAGGGGTATGTATGCCTCTTTCAAAAGCTTCAGCAGATACCATTGGGGAACAGGCTTTGACCCCAGAGGTGATATCTTTTCCCTTGAGCTTTAGTCACAGAACATCACAGGAACAGAACAATACATCCACACAGAGCAAACTTGAACTAATATAAACTTTTTCTTACGATTAATTTTCACAAATTTATCATGTAGGTGACCGGTGGTTTTGTAAATATCTAAAGAGTTACATATGGCGAGTAAGCATACATGTAAGTGACTACATGTGGTGTGATAGAACTTCAAGACCCTAGGCATAGTTGTCTATAGTAACATGAAAGCAAATAAGAAGAACCTGTCAAAGTCTAGAACTCTTGATTAGTTTGATTCCATAATAACCCAATGGAAAAAATGCTAAGCAAGTGCATATTGATTGTCTGGAGGGCTGGCTACACGAATAAACAAGGTATGCAAAGGGGCGAAATGCATCGCTGGGCCCTACCACCTTGGTGAAAACTTGCTGGGACCCGAGGGGTATACAGTATATGCCTCTTGCAAAAGCTTCAACAGATGCCATTGGGGAACAGGCTTTGATCCCATAGGTGGTATCTTTTTCCTTCAAATTTAGTCACAGAACATCACTGGAGCAGAACAATACATAAACAGAGAGCAAACTTGAACTAATATAAACTTCTTCTTATGATTAATTTTCACACTTTTATCATATAGTGACCAGTGATGTTGTAAATACCTAAAGAGTTACATATGCCAAGTAAGAATACATGTAAGTGACTACATGTGGTGTGATAGAACTTCAAGACCCTAGGCATAGTTGTCTATAGTAACATGAAAGCAAATAAGAAGAACCTGTCAAAGTCTAGAACTCTTGATTAGTTTGATTCCATAATAACCCAATGTAAGAAATGCTAAGCAAGTGCATATTGATTATCTGGAGGGCAGGCTAAACGAATAAACCATGTATGCAAAGGGGAAAAATGGATCGCTGGGTCCTACCACCTTGGTGAAAACTTGCTTGGACCCGAGGGGTATATATGCCTCTTTCAAAAGCTTCAGCAGATACCATTGGGGAACAGGCTTTGACCCCAGAGGTGATATCTTTTCCCTTGAGCTTTAGTCACAGAACATCACAGGAACAGAACAATACATCCACACAGAGCAAACTTGAACTAATATAAACTTTTTCTTACGATTAATTTTCACAAATTTATCATGTAGGTGACCGGTGGTGTTGTAAATATCTAAAGAGTTACATATGGCGAGTAAGCATACATGTAAGTGACTACATGTGGTGTGATAGAACTTCAAGACCCTAGGCATAGTTGTCTATAGTAACATGAAAGCAAATAAGAAGAACCTGTCAAAGTCTAGAACTCTTGATTAGTTTGATTCCATAATAACCCAATGGAAAAAATGCTAAGCAAGTGCATATTGATTGTCTGGAGGGCTGGCTACACGAATAAACAAGGTATGCAAAGGGGCGAAATGGATCGCTGGGCCCTACCACCTTGGTGAAAACTTGCTGGGACCCGAGGGGTATACAGTATATGCCTCTTGCAAAAGCTTCAGCAGATACCATTGGGAAACAGGCTTTGATCCCATAGGTGGTATCTTTTTCCTTCAAATTTAGTCACAGAACATCACTGGAGCAGAACAATACATAAACAGAGAGCAAACTTGAACTAATATAAACTTCTTCTTATGATTAATTTTCACACTTTTATCATATAGTGACCAGTGATGTTGTACATAACTAAAGAGTTACATATGCCAAGTAAGAATACATGTAAGTGACTACATGTGGTGTGATAGAACTTCAAGACCCTAGGCATAGTTGTCTATAGTAACATGAAAGCAAATAAGAAGAACCTGTCAAAGTCTAGAACTCTTGATTAGTTTGATTCCATAATAACCCAATGGAAAAAATGCTAAGCAAGTGCATATTGATTGTCTGGAGGGCTGGCTACACGAATAAACAAGGTATGCAAAGGGGCGAAATGGATCGCTGGGCCCTACCACCTTGGTGAAAACTTGCTTGGACCCGAGGGGTATGTATGCCTCTTTCAAAAGCTTCAGCAGATACCATTGGGGAACAGGCTTTGACCCCAGAGGTGATATCTTTTCCCTTGAGCTTTAGTCACAGAACATCACAGGAACAGAACAATACATCTACACAGAGCAAACTTGAACTAATATAAACTTTTTCTTACGATTAATTTTCACAAATTTATCACGTAGGTGACCGGTGGTGTTGTAAATATCTAAAGAGTTACATATGGCGAGTAAGCATACATGTAAGTGACTACATGTGGTGTGATAGAACTTCAAGACCCTAGGCATAGTTGTCTATAGTAACATGAAAGCAAATAAGAAGAACCTGTCAAAGTCTAGAACTCTTGATTAGTTTGATTCCATAATAACCCAATGGAAAAAATGCTAAGCAAGTGCATATTGATTGTCTGGAGGGCTGGCTACACGAATAAACAAGGTATGCAAAGGGGCGAAATGGATCGCTGGGCCCTACCACCTTGGTGAAAACTTGCTGGGACCCGAGGGCTATACAGTATATGCCTCTTGCAAAAGCTTCAACAGATACCATTGGGGAACAGGCTTTGATCCCATAGGTGGTATCTTTTTCCTTCAAATTTAGTCACAGAACATCACTGGAGCAGAACAATACATAAACAGAGAGCAAACTTGAACTAATATAAACTTCTTCTTATGATTAATTTCCACACTTTTATCATATAGTGACCAGTAGGGATGGGTACCGAAACCCGGTATTAAACGGGCCCCGGTGCTGAATTTTGAAATACCGCTGGATCGATAAGCTCGGACGTTATCGGTTCTGCTGTCGGTACTGGAGAAATTAAGAAAGTGCGATTGCTATTAAAAAATTATTATCTTGCTAATTTAATCTCACCAGCCACTTCTATATATAATAATATTTAACCATTTGACTGTGATGCATTTTTGCTAAAGAGAGAGAGAGAGAGAGAGAGAGAGAGAGAGATCTTTAACGCGGAGACACGGCGCGCACATCACAACAGCCCTGCTTAATGAGTGACGATGAGGACAGAACTAAACATTCAAATGGTTAGGCTACACTTTAGATCTTTGATATTAAACTAATTTTATTTTAGATTTAGATTGTGGCTTCCAATGATTATAAAAAAGATATTTGAGGTATAACCATTAAAAACTAAAGCCGCATTCATTCTGTTTAGCGCAACTTCCCCTCACAGCGGTGCGCTGTCATTTCTCCCTAAAACCCAAACGTAATGTCAGAATCTGCACGATCGGTGATTGTTGTAAAATGTGGTCTATACTGCTGCTAAACTGCGGGACGCGTTTGATAATAAAAGGCAAGTACCAAAATTGAGCAAGAGACGCTGTTTCAAATGAGGCGCGCGCTCCGAAACACACCGCAACGAGACAAGCAACGTATATTTTGGGCTGTGTGCGGATCTAAACGATCAATATACACAAAAATATATCAAAATGGCCGTCTTGGAGATTCACTTAAACAGTTTATTCACTTAAATACAGTTTATGTCTTAAATGGGCGTAAATAGTTGGGAGAAAATATGAGGCGTAATAATGATTAGATCTGCATTTGGTCTTAAAGAGGCAGCAGTCTAATAATTCTGCTGACGATTGCTCCATTAATGTGAATCAAACAACAAAAGGCAAAGAGAAAATCAGTCGCAGCTCTTGAATGAATAATTTTGGCTTTCATAAGCTTTAATCTATCTATGATTTAAACTATGCAGTGTTATTTTAAATCTGACTTTATTAGATGTCTTTTTAGCCCATATTACTCTTGAACAGTAATGTCA
>NW_028296413.1:0-103000 GCF_964197995.2 Scardinius erythrophthalmus
TACAATTACAATAGGGTTTCAGCATTTCATGCTTGAACCCTAATAAGAATGAAGGCTTTTTGCCAGTTATAGCGCCACCTATGGTCCGATCTCCATGAAACTCTGCATGCTTCCTCACCATGTTCTGACACATATGCTCATCAATTTTGGTGAAGTTCTGAGTTTTCCTTTGGGATTTATAGGCTTTTGAGCGTATTTTGCCACGCCCCTTTACTAAATGACCCTGTTACAGCCACGCAAATGCCAAAGTTCAACTTTTTTTTGATAATTATTGATCTAGAGAGTCCAGAGAATTGTCCTAGACTGGTTTGGTTCCGATCGGGCGAAAAACCAGGGACTAGTTCGCAAAAGTAGGTTATGGACAAAAGTCACATAGCAGAAAATTTTCCCTGCCTACATCCAAATCGGAGATAGCCATTTTGTCCGCCTTGAGCCAAGGATTCCAACGATATAAGACACTTGATCCTGGGACAAACGGTCTAAGAGATATGAGCGATTTTGAACTTTTGGTTGCTGTAGCGCCACCTATGGGCCAATCGGGGTCATACTCTGATAGGTTGTCCCCAAATTGAGGCCTACCATCTGGCCAGGTTTCAAGTCTCTAGGCCTTACGTTTGTCCTGCGCGATGCGTTTTACGAATCCTTACAATTACAATAGGGTTTCAGCATTTCATGCTTGAACCCCTAATAAGAATGAAGGCTTTTTGCCAGTTATAGCGCCACCTATGGTCCGATCTCCATGAAACTCTGCATGCTTCCTCACCATGTTCTGACACATATGCTCATCAATTTTGGTGAAGTTCTGAGTTTTCCTTTGGGATTTATAGGCTTTTGAGCGTATTTTGCCACGCCCCTTTACTAAATGACCCTGTTACAGCCACGCAAATGCCAAAGTTCAACTTTTTTTTGATAATTATTGATCTAGAGAGTCCAGAGAATTGTCCTAGACTGGTTTGGTTCCGATCGGGCGAAAAACCAGGGACTAGTTCGCAAAAGTAGGTTATGGACAAAAGTCAACATAGCAGAAAATTTTCCCTGCCTACATCCAAATCGGAGATAGCCATTTTGTCCGCCTTGAGCCAAGGATTCCAACGATATAAGACACTTGATCCTGGGACAAACGGTCTAAGAGATATGAGCGATTTTGAACTTTTGGTTGCTGTAGCGCCACCTATGGGCCAATCGGGGTCATACTCTGATAGGTTGTCCCCAAATTGAGGCCTACCATCTGGCCAGGTTTCAAGTCTCTAGGCCTTACGGTTTGTCCTGCGCGATGCGTTTTACGAATCCTTACAATTACAATAGGGTTTCAGCATTTCATGCTTGAACCCCTAATAAGAATGAAGGCTTTTTGCCAGTTATAGCGCCACCTATGGTCCGATCTCCATGAAACTCTGCATGCTTCCTCACCATGTTCTGACACATATGCTCATCAATTTTGGTGAAGTTCTGAGTTTTCCTTTGGGATTTATAGGCTTTTGAGCGTATTTTGCCACGCCCCTTTACTAAATGACCCTGTTACAGCCACGCAAATGCCAAAGTTCAACTTTTTTTTGATAATTATTGATCTAGAGAGTCCAGAGAATTGTCCTAGACTGGTTTGGTTCCGATCGGGCGAAAAACCAGGGACTAGTTCGCAAAAGTAGGTTATGGACAAAAGTCAACATAGCAGAAAATTTTCCCTGCCTACATCCAAATCGGAGATAGCCATTTTGTCCGCCTTGAGCCAAGGATTCCAACGATATAAGACACTTGATCCTGGGACAAACGGTCTAAGAGATATGAGCGATTTTGAACTTTTGGTTGCTGTAGCGCCACCTATGGGCCAATCGGGGTCATACTCTGATAGGTTGTCCCCAAATTGAGGCCTACCATCTGGCCAGGTTTCAAGTCTCTAGGCCTTACGGTTTGTCCTGCGCGATGCGTTTTACGAATCCTTACAATTACAATAGGGTTTCAGCATTTCATGCTTGAACCCCTAATAAGAATGAAGGCTTTTTGCCAGTTATAGCGCCACCTATGGTCCGATCTCCATGAAACTCTGCATGCTTCCTCACCATGTTCTGACACATATGCTCATCAATTTTGGTGAAGTTCTGAGTTTTCCTTTGGGATTTATAGGCTTTTGAGCGTATTTTGCCACGCCCCTTTACTAAATGACCCTGTTACAGCCACGCAAATGCCAAAGTTCAACTTTTTTTTGATAATTATTGATCTAGAGAGTCCAGAGAATTGTCCTAGACTGGTTTGGTTCCGATCGGGCGAAAAACCAGGGACTAGTTCGCAAAAGTAGGTTATGGACAAAAGTCAACATAGCAGAAAATTTTCCCTGCCTACATCCAAATCGGAGATAGCCATTTTGTCCGCCTTGAGCCAAGGATTCCAACGATATAAGACACTTGATCCTGGGACAAACGGTCTAAGAGATATGAGCGATTTTGAACTTTTGGTTGCTGTAGCGCCACCTATGGGCCAATCGGGGTCATACTCTGATAGGTTGTCCCCAAATTGAGGCCTACCATCTGGCCAGGTTTCAAGTCTCTAGGCCTTACGGTTTGTCCTGCGCGATGCGTTTTACGAATCCTTACAATTACAATAGGGTTTCAGCATTTCATGCTTGAACCCCTAATAAGAATGAAGGCTTTTTGCCAGTTATAGCGCCACCTATGGTCCGATCTCCATGAAACTCTGCATGCTTCCTCACCATGTTCTGACACATATGCTCATCAATTTTGGTGAAGTTCTGAGTTTTCCTTTGGGATTTATAGGCTTTTGAGCGTATTTTGCCACGCCCCTTTACTAAATGACCCTGTTACAGCCACGCAAATGCCAAAGTTCAACTTTTTTTTGATAATTATTGATCTAGAGAGTCCAGAGAATTGTCCTAGACTGGTTTGGTTCCGATCGGGCGAAAAACCAGGGACTAGTTCGCAAAAGTAGGTTATGGACAAAAGTCAACATAGCAGAAAATTTTCCCTGCCTACATCCAAATCGGAGATAGCCATTTTGTCCGCCTTGAGCCAAGGATTCCAACGATATAAGACACTTGATCCTGGGACAAACGGTCTAAGAGATATGAGCGATTTTGAACTTTTGGTTGCTGTAGCGCCACCTATGGGCCAATCGGGGTCATACTCTGATAGGTTGTCCCCAAATTGAGGCCTACCATCTGGCCAGGTTTCAAGTCTCTAGGCCTTACGGTTTGTCCTGCGCGATGCGTTTTACGAATCCTTACAATTACAATAGGGTTTCAGCATTTCATGCTTGAACCCCTAATAAGAATGAAGGCTTTTTGCCAGTTATAGCGCCACCTATGGTCCGATCTCCATGAAACTCTGCATGCTTCCTCACCATGTTCTGACACATATGCTCATCAATTTTGGTGAAGTTCTGAGTTTTCCTTTGGGATTTATAGGCTTTTGAGCGTATTTTGCCACGCCCCTTTACTAAATGACCCTGTTACAGCCACGCAAATGCCAAAGTTCAACTTTTTTTTGATAATTATTGATCTAGAGAGTCCAGAGAATTGTCCTAGACTGGTTTGGTTCCGATCGGGCGAAAAACCAGGGACTAGTTCGCAAAAGTAGGTTATGGACAAAAGTCAACATAGCAGAAAATTTTCCCTGCCTACATCCAAATCGGAGATAGCCATTTTGTCCGCCTTGAGCCAAGGATTCCAACGATATAAGACACTTGATCCTGGGACAAACGGTCTAAGAGATATGAGCGATTTTGAACTTTTGGTTGCTGTAGCGCCACCTATGGGCCAATCGGGGTCATACTCTGATAGGTTGTCCCCAAATTGAGGCCTACCATCTGGCCAGGTTTCAAGTCTCTAGGCCTTACGGTTTGTCCTGCGCGATGCGTTTTACGAATCCTTACAATTACAATAGGGTTTCAGCATTTCATGCTTGAACCCCTAATAAGAATGAAGGCTTTTTGCCAGTTATAGCGCCACCTATGGTCCGATCTCCATGAAACTCTGCATGCTTCCTCACCATGTTCTGACACATATGCTCATCAATTTTGGTGAAGTTCTGAGTTTTCCTTTGGGATTTATAGGCTTTTGAGCGTATTTTGCCACGCCCCTTTACTAAATGACCCTGTTACAGCCACGCAAATGCCAAAGTTCAACTTTTTTTTGATAATTATTGATCTAGAGAGTCCAGAGAATTGTCCTAGACTGGTTTGGTTCCGATCGGGCGAAAAACCAGGGACTAGTTCGCAAAAGTAGGTTATGGACAAAAGTCAACATAGCAGAAAATTTTCCCTGCCTACATCCAAATCGGAGATAGCCATTTTGTCCGCCTTGAGCCAAGGATTCCAACGATATAAGACACTTGATCCTGGGACAAACGGTCTAAGAGATATGAGCGATTTTGAACTTTTGGTTGCTGTAGCGCCACCTATGGGCCAATCGGGGTCATACTCTGATAGGTTGTCCCCAAATTGAGGCCTACCATCTGGCCAGGTTTCAAGTCTCTAGGCCTTACGGTTTGTCCTGCGCGATGCGTTTTACGAATCCTTACAATTACAATAGGGTTTCAGCATTTCATGCTTGAACCCCTAATAAGAATGAAGGCTTTTTGCCAGTTATAGCGCCACCTATGGTCCGATCTCCATGAAACTCTGCATGCTTCCTCACCATGTTCTGACACATATGCTCATCAATTTTGGTGAAGTTCTGAGTTTTCCTTTGGGATTTATAGGCTTTTGAGCGTATTTTGCCACGCCCCTTTACTAAATGACCCTGTTACAGCCACGCAAATGCCAAAGTTCAACTTTTTTTTGATAATTATTGATCTAGAGAGTCCAGAGAATTGTCCTAGACTGGTTTGGTTCCGATCGGGCGAAAAACCAGGGACTAGTTCGCAAAAGTAGGTTATGGACAAAAGTCAACATAGCAGAAAATTTTCCCTGCCTACATCCAAATCGGAGATAGCCATTTTGTCCGCCTTGAGCCAAGGATTCCAACGATATAAGACACTTGATCCTGGGACAAACGGTCTAAGAGATATGAGCGATTTTGAACTTTTGGTTGCTGTAGCGCCACCTATGGGCCAATCGGGGTCATACTCTGATAGGTTGTCCCCAAATTGAGGCCTACCATCTGGCCAGGTTTCAAGTCTCTAGGCCTTACGGTTTGTCCTGCGCGATGCGTTTTACGAATCCTTACAATTACAATAGGGTTTCAGCATTTCATGCTTGAACCCCTAATAAGAATGAAGGCTTTTTGCCAGTTATAGCGCCACCTATGGTCCGATCTCCATGAAACTCTGCATGCTTCCTCACCATGTTCTGACACATATGCTCATCAATTTTGGTGAAGTTCTGAGTTTTCCTTTGGGATTTATAGGCTTTTGAGCGTATTTTGCCACGCCCCTTTACTAAATGACCCTGTTACAGCCACGCAAATGCCAAAGTTCAACTTTTTTTTGATAATTATTGATCTAGAGAGTCCAGAGAATTGTCCTAGACTGGTTTGGTTCCGATCGGGCGAAAAACCAGGGACTAGTTCGCAAAAGTAGGTTATGGACAAAAGTCAACATAGCAGAAAATTTTCCCTGCCTACATCCAAATCGGAGATAGCCATTTTGTCCGCCTTGAGCCAAGGATTCCAACGATATAAGACACTTGATCCTGGGACAAACGGTCTAAGAGATATGAGCGATTTTGAACTTTTGGTTGCTGTAGCGCCACCTATGGGCCAATCGGGGTCATACTCTGATAGGTTGTCCCCAAATTGAGGCCTACCATCTGGCCAGGTTTCAAGTCTCTAGGCCTTACGGTTTGTCCTGCGCGATGCGTTTTACGAATCCTTACAATTACAATAGGGTTTCAGCATTTCATGCTTGAACCCCTAATAAGAATGAAGGCTTTTTGCCAGTTATAGCGCCACCTATGGTCCGATCTCCATGAAACTCTGCATGCTTCCTCACCATGTTCTGACACATATGCTCATCAATTTTGGTGAAGTTCTGAGTTTTCCTTTGGGATTTATAGGCTTTTGAGCGTATTTTGCCACGCCCCTTTACTAAATGACCCTGTTACAGCCACGCAAATGCCAAAGTTCAACTTTTTTTTGATAATTATTGATCTAGAGAGTCCAGAGAATTGTCCTAGACTGGTTTGGTTCCGATCGGGCGAAAAACCAGGGACTAGTTCGCAAAAGTAGGTTATGGACAAAAGTCAACATAGCAGAAAATTTTCCCTGCCTACATCCAAATCGGAGATAGCCATTTTGTCCGCCTTGAGCCAAGGATTCCAACGATATAAGACACTTGATCCTGGGACAAACGGTCTAAGAGATATGAGCGATTTTGAACTTTTGGTTGCTGTAGCGCCACCTATGGGCCAATCGGGGTCATACTCTGATAGGTTGTCCCCAAATTGAGGCCTACCATCTGGCCAGGTTTCAAGTCTCTAGGCCTTACGGTTTGTCCTGCGCGATGCGTTTTACGAATCCTTACAATTACAATAGGGTTTCAGCATTTCATGCTTGAACCCCTAATAAGAATGAAGGCTTTTTGCCAGTTATAGCGCCACCTATGGTCCGATCTCCATGAAACTCTGCATGCTTCCTCACCATGTTCTGACACATATGCTCATCAATTTTGGTGAAGTTCTGAGTTTTCCTTTGGGATTTATAGGCTTTTGAGCGTATTTTGCCACGCCCCTTTACTAAATGACCCTGTTACAGCCACGCAAATGCCAAAGTTCAACTTTTTTTTGATAATTATTGATCTAGAGAGTCCAGAGAATTGTCCTAGACTGGTTTGGTTCCGATCGGGCGAAAAACCAGGGACTAGTTCGCAAAAGTAGGTTATGGACAAAAGTCAACATAGCAGAAAATTTTCCCTGCCTACATCCAAATCGGAGATAGCCATTTTGTCCGCCTTGAGCCAAGGATTCCAACGATATAAGACACTTGATCCTGGGACAAACGGTCTAAGAGATATGAGCGATTTTGAACTTTTGGTTGCTGTAGCGCCACCTATGGGCCAATCGGGGTCATACTCTGATAGGTTGTCCCCAAATTGAGGCCTACCATCTGGCCAGGTTTCAAGTCTCTAGGCCTTACGGTTTGTCCTGCGCGATGCGTTTTACGAATCCTTACAATTACAATAGGGTTTCAGCATTTCATGCTTGAACCCCTAATAAGAATGAAGGCTTTTTGCCAGTTATAGCGCCACCTATGGTCCGATCTCCATGAAACTCTGCATGCTTCCTCACCATGTTCTGACACATATGCTCATCAATTTTGGTGAAGTTCTGAGTTTTCCTTTGGGATTTATAGGCTTTTGAGCGTATTTTGCCACGCCCCTTTACTAAATGACCCTGTTACAGCCACGCAAATGCCAAAGTTCAACTTTTTTTTGATAATTATTGATCTAGAGAGTCCAGAGAATTGTCCTAGACTGGTTTGGTTCCGATCGGGCGAAAAACCAGGGACTAGTTCGCAAAAGTAGGTTATGGACAAAAGTCAACATAGCAGAAAATTTTCCCTGCCTACATCCAAATCGGAGATAGCCATTTTGTCCGCCTTGAGCCAAGGATTCCAACGATATAAGACACTTGATCCTGGGACAAACGGTCTAAGAGATATGAGCGATTTTGAACTTTTGGTTGCTGTAGCGCCACCTATGGGCCAATCGGGGTCATACTCTGATAGGTTGTCCCCAAATTGAGGCCTACCATCTGGCCAGGTTTCAAGTCTCTAGGCCTTACGGTTTGTCCTGCGCGATGCGTTTTACGAATCCTTACAATTACAATAGGGTTTCAGCATTTCATGCTTGAACCCCTAATAAGAATGAAGGCTTTTTGCCAGTTATAGCGCCACCTATGGTCCGATCTCCATGAAACTCTGCATGCTTCCTCACCATGTTCTGACACATATGCTCATCAATTTTGGTGAAGTTCTGAGTTTTCCTTTGGGATTTATAGGCTTTTGAGCGTATTTTGCCACGCCCCTTTACTAAATGACCCTGTTACAGCCACGCAAATGCCAAAGTTCAACTTTTTTTTGATAATTATTGATCTAGAGAGTCCAGAGAATTGTCCTAGACTGGTTTGGTTCCGATCGGGCGAAAAACCAGGGACTAGTTCGCAAAAGTAGGTTATGGACAAAAGTCAACATAGCAGAAAATTTTCCCTGCCTACATCCAAATCGGAGATAGCCATTTTGTCCGCCTTGAGCCAAGGATTCCAACGATATAAGACACTTGATCCTGGGACAAACGGTCTAAGAGATATGAGCGATTTTGAACTTTTGGTTGCTGTAGCGCCACCTATGGGCCAATCGGGGTCATACTCTGATAGGTTGTCCCCAAATTGAGGCCTACCATCTGGCCAGGTTTCAAGTCTCTAGGCCTTACGGTTTGTCCTGCGCGATGCGTTTTACGAATCCTTACAATTACAATAGGGTTTCAGCATTTCATGCTTGAACCCCTAATAAGAATGAAGGCTTTTTGCCAGTTATAGCGCCACCTATGGTCCGATCTCCATGAAACTCTGCATGCTTCCTCACCATGTTCTGACACATATGCTCATCAATTTTGGTGAAGTTCTGAGTTTTCCTTTGGGATTTATAGGCTTTTGAGCGTATTTTGCCACGCCCCTTTACTAAATGACCCTGTTACAGCCACGCAAATGCCAAAGTTCAACTTTTTTTTGATAATTATTGATCTAGAGAGTCCAGAGAATTGTCCTAGACTGGTTTGGTTCCGATCGGGCGAAAAACCAGGGACTAGTTCGCAAAAGTAGGTTATGGACAAAAGTCAACATAGCAGAAAATTTTCCCTGCCTACATCCAAATCGGAGATAGCCATTTTGTCCGCCTTGAGCCAAGGATTCCAACGATATAAGACACTTGATCCTGGGACAAACGGTCTAAGAGATATGAGCGATTTTGAACTTTTGGTTGCTGTAGCGCCACCTATGGGCCAATCGGGGTCATACTCTGATAGGTTGTCCCCAAATTGAGGCCTACCATCTGGCCAGGTTTCAAGTCTCTAGGCCTTACGGTTTGTCCTGCGCGATGCGTTTTACGAATCCTTACAATTACAATAGGGTTTCAGCATTTCATGCTTGAACCCCTAATAAGAATGAAGGCTTTTTGCCAGTTATAGCGCCACCTATGGTCCGATCTCCATGAAACTCTGCATGCTTCCTCACCATGTTCTGACACATATGCTCATCAATTTTGGTGAAGTTCTGAGTTTTCCTTTGGGATTTATAGGCTTTTGAGCGTATTTTGCCACGCCCCTTTACTAAATGACCCTGTTACAGCCACGCAAATGCCAAAGTTCAACTTTTTTTTGATAATTATTGATCTAGAGAGTCCAGAGAATTGTCCTAGACTGGTTTGGTTCCGATCGGGCGAAAAACCAGGGACTAGTTCGCAAAAGTAGGTTATGGACAAAAGTCAACATAGCAGAAAATTTTCCCTGCCTACATCCAAATCGGAGATAGCCATTTTGTCCGCCTTGAGCCAAGGATTCCAACGATATAAGACACTTGATCCTGGGACAAACGGTCTAAGAGATATGAGCGATTTTGAACTTTTGGTTGCTGTAGCGCCACCTATGGGCCAATCGGGGTCATACTCTGATAGGTTGTCCCCAAATTGAGGCCTACCATCTGGCCAGGTTTCAAGTCTCTAGGCCTTACGGTTTGTCCTGCGCGATGCGTTTTACGAATCCTTACAATTACAATAGGGTTTCAGCATTTCATGCTTGAACCCCTAATAAGAATGAAGGCTTTTTGCCAGTTATAGCGCCACCTATGGTCCGATCTCCATGAAACTCTGCATGCTTCCTCACCATGTTCTGACACATATGCTCATCAATTTTGGTGAAGTTCTGAGTTTTCCTTTGGGATTTATAGGCTTTTGAGCGTATTTTGCCACGCCCCTTTACTAAATGACCCTGTTACAGCCACGCAAATGCCAAAGTTCAACTTTTTTTTGATAATTATTGATCTAGAGAGTCCAGAGAATTGTCCTAGACTGGTTTGGTTCCGATCGGGCGAAAAACCAGGGACTAGTTCGCAAAAGTAGGTTATGGACAAAAGTCAACATAGCAGAAAATTTTCCCTGCCTACATCCAAATCGGAGATAGCCATTTTGTCCGCCTTGAGCCAAGGATTCCAACGATATAAGACACTTGATCCTGGGACAAACGGTCTAAGAGATATGAGCGATTTTGAACTTTTGGTTGCTGTAGCGCCACCTATGGGCCAATCGGGGTCATACTCTGATAGGTTGTCCCCAAATTGAGGCCTACCATCTGGCCAGGTTTCAAGTCTCTAGGCCTTACGGTTTGTCCTGCGCGATGCGTTTTACGAATCCTTACAATTACAATAGGGTTTCAGCATTTCATGCTTGAACCCCTAATAAGAATGAAGGCTTTTTGCCAGTTATAGCGCCACCTATGGTCCGATCTCCATGAAACTCTGCATGCTTCCTCACCATGTTCTGACACATATGCTCATCAATTTTGGTGAAGTTCTGAGTTTTCCTTTGGGATTTATAGGCTTTTGAGCGTATTTTGCCACGCCCCTTTACTAAATGACCCTGTTACAGCCACGCAAATGCCAAAGTTCAACTTTTTTTTGATAATTATTGATCTAGAGAGTCCAGAGAATTGTCCTAGACTGGTTTGGTTCCGATCGGGCGAAAAACCAGGGACTAGTTCGCAAAAGTAGGTTATGGACAAAAGTCAACATAGCAGAAAATTTTCCCTGCCTACATCCAAATCGGAGATAGCCATTTTGTCCGCCTTGAGCCAAGGATTCCAACGATATAAGACACTTGATCCTGGGACAAACGGTCTAAGAGATATGAGCGATTTTGAACTTTTGGTTGCTGTAGCGCCACCTATGGGCCAATCGGGGTCATACTCTGATAGGTTGTCCCCAAATTGAGGCCTACCATCTGGCCAGGTTTCAAGTCTCTAGGCCTTACGGTTTGTCCTGCGCGATGCGTTTTACGAATCCTTACAATTACAATAGGGTTTCAGCATTTCATGCTTGAACCCCTAATAAGAATGAAGGCTTTTTGCCAGTTATAGCGCCACCTATGGTCCGATCTCCATGAAACTCTGCATGCTTCCTCACCATGTTCTGACACATATGCTCATCAATTTTGGTGAAGTTCTGAGTTTTCCTTTGGGATTTATAGGCTTTTGAGCGTATTTTGCCACGCCCCTTTACTAAATGACCCTGTTACAGCCACGCAAATGCCAAAGTTCAACTTTTTTTTGATAATTATTGATCTAGAGAGTCCAGAGAATTGTCCTAGACTGGTTTGGTTCCGATCGGGCGAAAAACCAGGGACTAGTTCGCAAAAGTAGGTTATGGACAAAAGTCAACATAGCAGAAAATTTTCCCTGCCTACATCCAAATCGGAGATAGCCATTTTGTCCGCCTTGAGCCAAGGATTCCAACGATATAAGACACTTGATCCTGGGACAAACGGTCTAAGAGATATGAGCGATTTTGAACTTTTGGTTGCTGTAGCGCCACCTATGGGCCAATCGGGGTCATACTCTGATAGGTTGTCCCCAAATTGAGGCCTACCATCTGGCCAGGTTTCAAGTCTCTAGGCCTTACGGTTTGTCCTGCGCGATGCGTTTTACGAATCCTTACAATTACAATAGGGTT
The DNA here is from genome assembly GCF_964197995.2 of Scardinius erythrophthalmus. NCBI lineage: Eukaryota > Metazoa > Chordata > Actinopteri > Cypriniformes > Leuciscidae > Scardinius > Scardinius erythrophthalmus. The sequence goes on from NW_028296413.1 coordinate 11,662, forward strand.
TCAGCATTTCATGCTTGAACCCCTAATAAGAATGAAGGCTTTTTGCCAGTTATAGCGCCACCTATGGTCCGATCTCCATGAAACTCTGCATGCTTCCTCACCATGTTCTGACACATATGCTCATCAATTTTGGTGAAGTTCTGAGTTTTCCTTTGGGATTTATAGGCTTTTGAGCGTATTTTGCCACGCCCCTTTACTAAATGACCCTGTTACAGCCACGCAAATGCCAAAGTTCAACTTTTTTTTGATAATTATTGATCTAGAGAGTCCAGAGAATTGTCCTAGACTGGTTTGGTTCCGATCGGGCGAAAAACCAGGGACTAGTTCGCAAAAGTAGGTTATGGACAAAAGTCAACATAGCAGAAAATTTTCCCTGCCTACATCCAAATCGGAGATAGCCATTTTGTCCGCCTTGAGCCAAGGATTCCAACGATATAAGACACTTGATCCTGGGACAAACGGTCTAAGAGATATGAGCGATTTTGAACTTTTGGTTGCTGTAGCGCCACCTATGGGCCAATCGGGGTCATACTCTGATAGGTTGTCCCCAAATTGAGGCCTACCATCTGGCCAGGTTTCAAGTCTCTAGGCCTTACGGTTTGTCCTGCGCGATGCGTTTTACGAATCCTTACAATTACAATAGGGTTTCAGCATTTCATGCTTGAACCCCTAATAAGAATGAAGGCTTTTTGCCAGTTATAGCGCCACCTATGGTCCGATCTCCATGAAACTCTGCATGCTTCCTCACCATGTTCTGACACATATGCTCATCAATTTTGGTGAAGTTCTGAGTTTTCCTTTGGGATTTATAGGCTTTTGAGCGTATTTTGCCACGCCCCTTTACTAAATGACCCTGTTACAGCCACGCAAATGCCAAAGTTCAACTTTTTTTTGATAATTATTGATCTAGAGAGTCCAGAGAATTGTCCTAGACTGGTTTGGTTCCGATCGGGCGAAAAACCAGGGACTAGTTCGCAAAAGTAGGTTATGGACAAAAGTCAACATAGCAGAAAATTTTCCCTGCCTACATCCAAATCGGAGATAGCCATTTTGTCCGCCTTGAGCCAAGGATTCCAACGATATAAGACACTTGATCCTGGGACAAACGGTCTAAGAGATATGAGCGATTTTGAACTTTTGGTTGCTGTAGCGCCACCTATGGGCCAATCGGGGTCATACTCTGATAGGTTGTCCCCAAATTGAGGCCTACCATCTGGCCAGGTTTCAAGTCTCTAGGCCTTACGGTTTGTCCTGCGCGATGCGTTTTACGAATCCTTACAATTACAATAGGGTTTCAGCATTTCATGCTTGAACCCCTAATAAGAATGGAGGCTTTTTGCCAGTTATAGCGCCACCTATGGTCCGATCTCCATGAAACTCTGCATGCTTCCTCACCATGTTCTGACACATATGCTCATCAATTTTGGTGAAGTTCTGAGTTTTCCTTTGGGATTTATAGGCTTTTGAGCGTATTTTGCCACGCCCCTTTTCTAAATGACCCTGTTACAGCCACGCAAATGCCAAAGTTCAACTTTTTTTTGATAATTATTGATCTAGAGAGTCCAGAGAATTGTCCTAGACTGGTTTGGTTCCGATCGGGCGAAAAACCAGGGACTAGTTCGCAAAAGTAGGTTATGGACAAAAGTCAACATAGCAGAAAATTTTCCCTGCCTACATCCAAATCGGAGATAGCCATTTTGTCCGCCTTGAGCCAAGGATTCCAACGATATAAGACACTTGATCCTGGGACAAACGGTCTAAGAGATATGAGCGATTTTGAACTTTTGGTTGCTGTAGCGCCACCTATGGGCCAATCGGGGTCATACTCTGATAGGTTGTCCCCAAATTGAGGCCTACCATCTGGCCAGGTTTCAAGTCTCTAGGCCTTACGGTTTGTCCTGCGCGATGCGTTTTACGAATCCTTACAATTACAATAGGGTTTCAGCATTTCATGCTTGAACCCCTAATAAGAATGGAGGCTTTTTGCCAGTTATAGCGCCACCTATGGTCCGATCTCCATGAAACTCTGCATGCTTCCTCACCATGTTCTGACACATATGCTCATCAATTTTGGTGAAGTTCTGAGTTTTCCTTTGGGATTTATAGGCTTTTGAGCGTATTTTGCCACGCCCCTTTTCTAAATGACCCTGTTACAGCCACGCAAATGCCAAAGTTCAACTTTTTTTTGATAATTATTGATCTAGAGAGTCCAGAGAATTGTCCTAGACTGGTTTGGTTCCGATCGGGCGAAAAACCAGGGACTAGTTCGCAAAAGTAGGTTATGGACAAAAGTCAACATAGCAGAAAATTTTCCCTGCCTACATCCAAATCGGAGATAGCCATTTTGTCCGCCTTGAGCCAAGGATTCCAACGATATAAGACACTTGATCCTGGGACAAACGGTCTAAGAGATATGAGCGATTTTGAACTTTTGGTTGCTGTAGCGCCACCTATGGGCCAATCGGGGTCATACTCTGATAGGTTGTCCCCAAATTGAGGCCTACCATCTGGCCAGGTTTCAAGTCTCTAGGCCTTACGGTTTGTCCTGCGCGATGCGTTTTACGAATCCTTACAATTACAATAGGGTTTCAGCATTTCATGCTTGAACCCCTAATAAGAATGAAGGCTTTTTGCCAGTTATAGCGCCACCTATGGTCCGATCTCCATGAAACTCTGCATGCTTCCTCACCATGTTCTGACACATATGCTCATCAATTTTGGTGAAGTTCTGAGTTTTCCTTTGGGATTTATAGGCTTTTGAGCGTATTTTGCCACGCCCCTTTACTAAATGACCCTGTTACAGCCACGCAAATGCCAAAGTTCAACTTTTTTTTGATAATTATTGATCTAGAGAGTCCAGAGAATTGTCCTAGACTGGTTTGGTTCCGATCGGGCGAAAAACCAGGGACTAGTTCGCAAAAGTAGGTTATGGACAAAAGTCAACATAGCAGAAAATTTTCCCTGCCTACATCCAAATCGGAGATAGCCATTTTGTCCGCCTTGAGCCAAGGATTCCAACGATATAAGACACTTGATCCTGGGACAAACGGTCTAAGAGATATGAGCGATTTTGAACTTTTGGTTGCTGTAGCGCCACCTATGGGCCAATCGGGGTCATACTCTGATAGGTTGTCCCCAAATTGAGGCCTACCATCTGGCCAGGTTTCAAGTCTCTAGGCCTTACGGTTTGTCCTGCGCGATGCGTTTTACGAATCCTTACAATTACAATAGGGTTTCAGCATTTCATGCTTGAACCCCTAATAAGAATGGAGGCTTTTTGCCAGTTATAGCGCCACCTATGGTCCGATCTCCATGAAACTCTGCATGCTTCCTCACCATGTTCTGACACATATGCTCATCAATTTTGGTGAAGTTCTGAGTTTTCCTTTGGGATTTATAGGCTTTTGAGCGTATTTTGCCACGCCCCTTTACTAAATGACCCTGTTACAGCCACGCAAATGCCAAAGTTCAACTTTTTTTTGATAATTATTGATCTAGAGAGTCCAGAGAATTGTCCTAGACTGGTTTGGTTCCGATCGGGCGAAAAACCAGGGACTAGTTCGCAAAAGTAGGTTATGGACAAAAGTCAACATAGCAGAAAATTTTCCCTGCCTACATCCAAATCGGAGATAGCCATTTTGTCCGCCTTGAGCCAAGGATTCCAACGATATAAGACACTTGATCCTGGGACAAACGGTCTAAGAGATATGAGCGATTTTGAACTTTTGGTTGCTGTAGCGCCACCTATGGGCCAATCGGGGTCATACTCTGATAGGTTGTCCCCAAATTGAGGCCTACCATCTGGCCAGGTTTCAAGTCTCTAGGCCTTACGGTTTGTCCTGCGCGATGCGTTTTACGAATCCTTACAATTACAATAGGGTTTCAGCATTTCATGCTTGAACCCCTAATAAGAATGGAGGCTTTTTGCCAGTTATAGCGCCACCTATGGTCCGATCTCCATGAAACTCTGCATGCTTCCTCACCATGTTCTGACACATATGCTCATCAATTTTGGTGAAGTTCTGAGTTTTCCTTTGGGATTTATAGGCTTTTGAGCGTATTTTGCCACGCCCCTTTTCTAAATGACCCTGTTACAGCCACGCAAATGCCAAAGTTCAACTTTTTTTTGATAATTATTGATCTAGAGAGTCCAGAGAATTGTCCTAGACTGGTTTGGTTCCGATCGGGCGAAAAACCAGGGACTAGTTTGCAAAAGTAGGTTATGGACAAAAGTCAACATAGCAGAAAATTTTCCCTGCCTACATCCAAATCGGAGATAGCCATTTTGTCCGCCTTGAGCCAAGGATTCCAACGATATAAGACACTTGATCCTGGGACAAACGGTCTAAGAGATATGAGCGATTTTGAACTTTTGGTTGCTGTAGCGCCACCTATGGGCCAATCGGGGTCATACTCTGATAGGTTGTCCCCAAATTGAGGCCTACCATCTGGCCAGGTTTCAAGTCTCTAGGCCTTACGGTTTGTCCTGCGCGATGCGTTTTACGAATCCTTACAATTACAATAGGGTTTCAGCATTTCATGCTTGAACCCCTAATAAGAATGGAGGCTTTTTGCCAGTTATAGCGCCACCTATGGTCCGATCTCCATGAAACTCTGCATGCTTCCTCACCATGTTCTGACACATATGCTCATCAATTTTGGTGAAGTTCTGAGTTTTCCTTTGGGATTTATAGGCTTTTGAGCGTATTTTGCCACGCCCCTTTACTAAATGACCCTGTTACAGCCACGCAAATGCCAAAGTTCAACTTTTTTTGATAATTATTGATCTAGAGAGTCCAGAGAATTGTCCTAGACTGGTTTGGTTCCGATCGGGCGAAAAACCAGGGACTAGTTCGCAAAAGTAGGTTATGGACAAAAGTCAACATAGCAGAAAATTTTCCCTGCCTACATCCAAATCGGAGATAGCCATTTTGTCCGCCTTGAGCCAAGGATTCCAACGATATAAGACACTTGATCCTGGGACAAACGGTCTAAGAGATATGAGCGATTTTGAACTTTTGGTTGCTGTAGCGCCACCTATGGGCCAATCGGGGTCATACTCTGATAGGTTGTCCCCAAATTGAGGCCTACCATCTGGCCAGGTTTCAAGTCTCTAGGCCTTACGGTTTGTCCTGCGCGATGCGTTTTACGAATCCTTACAATTACAATAGGGTTTCAGCATTTCATGCTTGAACCCCTAATAAGAATGAAGGCTTTTTGCCAGTTATAGCGCCACCTATGGTCCGATCTCCATGAAACTCTGCATGCTTCCTCACCATGTTCTGACACATATGCTCATCAATTTTGGTGAAGTTCTGAGTTTTCCTTTGGGATTTATAGGCTTTTGAGCGTATTTTGCCACGCCCCTTTACTAAATGACCCTGTTACAGCCACGCAAATGCCAAAGTTCAACTTTTTTTTGATAATTATTGATCTAGAGAGTCCAGAGAATTGTCCTAGACTGGTTTGGTTCCGATCGGGCGAAAAACCAGGGACTAGTTCGCAAAAGTAGGTTATGGACAAAAGTCAACATAGCAGAAAATTTTCCCTGCCTACATCCAAATCGGAGATAGCCATTTTGTCCGCCTTGAGCCAAGGATTCCAACGATATAAGACACTTGATCCTGGGACAAACGGTCTAAGAGATATGAGCGATTTTGAACTTTTGGTTGCTGTAGCGCCACCTATGGGCTAATCGGGGTCATACTCTGATAGGTTGTCCCCAAATTGAGGCCTACCATCTGGCCAGGTTTCAAGTCTCTAGGCCTTACGGTTTGTCCTGCGCGATGCGTTTTACGAATCCTTACAATTACAATAGGGTTTCAGCATTTCATGCTTGAACCCCTAATAAGAATGAAGGCTTTTTGCCAGTTATAGCGCCACCTATGGTCCGATCTCCATGAAACTCTGCATGCTTCCTCACCATGTTCTGACACATATGCTCATCAATTTTGGTGAAGTTCTGAGTTTTCCTTTGGGATTTATAGGCTTTTGAGCGTATTTTGCCACGCCCCTTTTCTAAATGACCCTGTTACAGCCACGCAAATGCCAAAGTTCAACTTTTTTTTGATAATTATTGATCTAGAGAGTCCAGAGAATTGTCCTAGACTGGTTTGGTTCCGATCGGGCGAAAAACCAGGGACTAGTTCGCAAAAGTAGGTTATGGACAAAAGTCAACATAGCAGAAAATTTTCCCTGCCTACATCCAAATCGGAGATAGCCATTTTGTCCGCCTTGAGCCAAGGATTCCAACGATATTAGACACTTGATCTTGGGACAAACGGTCTAAGAGATATGAGCGATTTTGAACTTTTGGTTGCTGTAGCGCCACCTATGGGCCAATCGGGGTCATACTCTGATAGGTTGTCCGATTCGGTGATACGATTCGATTTTGGTGAAAATCGGACAAACGGTGTGGGAGGAGTTCGAAAAAGTAGGTTTTGAATGAAAATAGCATTTTATTTCACAAAACTGTATTGAAGTCAATGGGAATTTCATGTTTTGTTCTATTATAGCGCCACCAAGAGGCTCAGTCACACCATTTTTTTTATGTGTCCTCAGAGTGAGCCCATACATATATGTGTCGATTTTGGTGCAAAAATCTCAATTTGCTTCGGAGTTATAGACATTTATATGAAAAAACACGAAAAAAATGACTGACACATGACTTTGATTGGAAATTAGTACCCCTAAACATCAATATTTTCGCATTTGGGCATTGGCGTATAACTATCGACCTATGTTTCCAAACTTCTGACGGTGGTTTCGTCTCGATCGGACAAACGGTTTCGAAGATATAGCCTAATGTTTTTTAAGCGCTAAATCACAACGCTACACAAACCGTAAGGCGAAACCTAGCATGTTTGGTATCGTAGGACTCGGCAAGGTTTCAGGAGTCTAATTAGATGAGTCTCGTGAAAATAAGTCGACCAAACCCAAAGTTATAAGCGTTTGAAAAAAAAAATTCACCACTAGGTGGCGCTGTTTCGAAACTTCTCACGCTCCTTCAGGACATCGTGCTGATGACCCATGCCAAGTTTTGTAACAATCCGTTCATGCGTTCCTAAAATACAGCATTTTAGCACAAAATTCAAAATGGCCGACAGTCAAAATGGCCGATATGGTAAAATTGGATATCAGTCGACTCGGCATGTCGCCCTGAATCTAACGAGACCAATTTTATGATGTTTGGACAAACAGTTCAGAAGTTATAAGCAAAAATAGCCATTTTTCATATCTCCGGACCAGTAGGTGGCGCTGCGCCGAAACGCAGCATGTAGCCTCAGGTCATGCTTGTGATGACATGTACCAAGTTTGGTCTGAATACGATAAACCGTTGCGGAGATACAGCCTTACGACTGTTTTTGCAGGCGCTACGTAAAATTTGTTCGAGCGTTTATCAAAAACGGTTTGACGAATCAATTTGAATTCCATAACTTTTTGTCAGCACTCCCTGAAGATGATCTGGTTCAATTTTCGTGCAAATCGGACAAACCGTCTAGGACGAGTTCGAAAAAGTAGGTTTTTCGAATGATTCAAAATGGCGGCCATATTTTTATTACGGAAAATGAAGTAATAGGATGCAATCGAATCGGCATGAGCTCAGGAATCAGATGAAAAAAGAATTTTGTTGATTGGCCTTACGGTTCAAAAGTTATTAGCAAAATAAAAGTGAAACTTTGGACAGGTGGTGGCGCTAGAGGGAATGACTTAGAAACACCAAAATTGGTGTATTTAATGTTGGGACTGTGCTCTATCAGAATGTCAAACCAAAACAACTTTCCCGCAATCGGTTCTATGGGCTGCCATAGACGCCTAGTCGGAAGAAGAAGAACAATAATAAATATAGCTGCAAGCAGCAATTACCGGGGCCAAGCAGAATAAGACGACAAGACATGCCAACATGTCTGAAAGTGTCAGACCAACTGCAACAATGAGCAATTAAAGACATTTAAAGAGGATTTCAGGCGAAATGGCTGAAAAATCATGTAAAAAGTGATTCAAAATATGATTTAATGGATTGTCACTTTTGTCCAAAAGGTGGCGCTGTTACGAAATTGATGTGGTGTGGTCAGAGTAAGGAGACAGTGACACATACAAAGTTTTGTGTCAATATGTCGAGGCATTGCAGATATAAAGCCTGAATAGTCATTTTGGCATCATGCCTCAACTTTGCTGCTGTGCTATACGAAAACGGTTTCATCAATCGACACGAAATCCATAACTTTTTGTCGGCACAGTCTGGAGATGATACGATTCGATTTTGGTGAAAATCGGACAAACGGTCTAGGAGGAGTTCGAAAAAGTAGGTTTTGAATGAAAATCAAGATGGCGGACAGGAAGTTTGGCCAAATAAGGAAAACTTGGTATCTATGTTCTCGGCTTGACCCAAGGAATCTATTAAGACCCGTGGCATTTCAATAGCCAGATTTATTCAAAAGTTATTAGCCTTTTTGGAAATTTTGTTATAACTTTTGACCACTAGGTGGCGCTGTCTTGAAATATTTTGGTTGCCTTCAGGGGATGGTGCTGATGACACAATCTGAGTTTCGTAATATTACACCAATGCATTTGTTTAGTATAGCATTTTATTTCACAAAACTGTATTGAAGTCAATGGGAATTTCATATTTTGTTCAATTATAGCGCCACCAAGAGGCTCAGTCCCACAATTTTTTTTATGTGTCCTCAGAGTGAGCCCATACATATATGTGTCGATTTTGGTGCAAATATCTCAATTTGCTTCGGAGTTATAGATATTTATATGAAAAAACACGTAAAAAATGACTGACACATGACTTTGATTGAATATTACTACCCCTAAACATCAATATTTTCGCATTTGGGCTTTGACATATAGTTAACAAGCTATGATTCCAAACTTCTGACGGTGGTTTCGTCTTGATCGGACAAACGGTTTCGAAGATATAGCCTAATGTTTTTTAAGCGCTAAATCACAACGCTACACAAACCGTAAGGCGAAACCTAGAATGTTTGGTATCGTTGGACTCGGCAACGATTCAGGAGTCTAATGAGATGAGTTTCGTGAAAATAAGTCGATCACTCCCAAAGTTATAAGCATTTGAAAAAAAAAATTCACCACTAGGTGGCGCTGTTTCGAAACTTCTCACACTCCTTCAGGACATCGTGTTGATGACCCATACCAAGTTTCGTAACAATCCGTTCATGCGTTGTTAAAATACAGCATTTTAGCACAAAATTCAAAATGGCCGACAGTCAAAATGGCCGATATGGCAAAATTGGATATCAGTCGACTCGGCATGTCGCCCTGAATCTATCAAGACCAATTTTATGATTTTTGGACAAGCTGTTCAGAAGTTATAAGCAAAAATAGCCATTTTTCATATCTCCAGACCAGTAGGTGGCGCTGCGCCGAAACGCAGCATGTAGCCTCAGGTCATGCTTGTGAGTACATGTACCAGGTTTGGTCTGAATACGATAAACCGTTGCGGAGATACAGCCTTACGACTGTTTTTGCTAGCGCTACGTAAAATGTATTCGTGCGTTTATCGAAAACGGTTTGACGAATCAATTTGAATTCCATAACTTTTGGTCAGCACTGCCTGAAGATGATCTGGTTCAATTTTCGTGCAAATCGGACAAACCGTCTAGGACGAGTTCGAAAAAGTAGCTTTTTCAGAAAATTCAAAATGGTGGCCATATTTATATGACGGAAAATGACGTCATAGGGTGCAAACGAATCGGCATGAGCTCAGAAATAAGAGGAAAAAATAATTTTGTTGATTGGCCTTACGGTTCAAAAGTTATTAGCAAAATAAAAGTGAAAATTTGGACAGGTGGTGGCGCTAGAGGGAATGACTTAGAAACACAAAAATTGGTGTATTTAATGTTGGGACTGTCCTCTATCAGAATGTCAAACCAAAACAACTTTCCCGCAATCGGTTCTATGGGCTGCCATAGACTCCCAGTCGGAAAAATGAAGAATAATAATAAGAACGGGAACAGATACAATAGGTGCCTCCGCACCTTCGGTGCTTGGCCCCTAAATATAGCTGCAAGCAGCCATTACCGGGGCCAAGCACAATCAGATGACAAGACATGCCAACATTGCTGAAAGTGTCAGACCAACTTCGACAATGAGCAATTAAAGACATTTAAAAAGGATTATAGGCAAAATGCCTGAAAAATCAGAGAAACAGTAAATAAAAATATGATTTAATGGATTATCACTTTTGACCAATAGGTGGCGCAGTTACAAAACTGATGTGATGTGGTCAGAGTGAAGTGACAATGACACACAAAGTTTGGTGTCAATATGTCAAGGAATTGCAGAGATAAAGCCTGAATAGTGCTATTAGCATCATGCCTCAACTTTGCTGCTGCGCTATACGAAAACGGTTTTGTCAATCGACACGAAATCCATAACTTTTAGTCGGCACGGTCTGGAGATGATACGATTCGATTTTGGTGAAAATCGGACAAACGGTCTAGGAGGAGTTCGAAAAAGTAGGTTTTGAATGAAAATCAAGATGGCGGACAGGAAGTTAGGCCAAATAAGGTAAACTTGGTATCTATGTTCTCAGCTTGACCCAAGGAATCTACTAAGATGAGTTGCATTACAATAGGCCAATTTATTCAAAAGTTATTAGCAATTTTGGAAATTTTGTTATAACTTTTGACCACTAGGTGGCGCTGTTTCTAAATATGTTGGGTACCTTCAGGGGATGGTGCAGATGGCACATTCTGAGTTTTGTAATATTACACCAATGCATTTGTTTAGTATAGCATTTTATTTCACAAAACTGTATTGAAGTCAATGGGAATTTCATGTTTTGTTCTATTATAGCGCCACCAAGAGGCTCAGTCCAACCATTTTTTTTATGTGTCCTCAGAGTGAGCCCATACATATGTGTGTCGATTTTGGTGAAAATATCTCAATTATCTTCGGAGTTATAGACATTTATATGAAAAAACACGTAAAAAATGACTGACACATGACTTTAATTGGAATTTACTACCTCTAGACATCAATATTTTCGCATTTGGGCTTTGATGTTTAGTTAACAAGCTATGATTCCAAACTTCTGACGGTGGTTTCGTCTCGATCGGACAAACGGTTTCGAAGATATCGCCTAATGTTTTTTAAGTGCTAAATCACAACGCTACACAAACCGTAAGGCGAAACCTAGCATGTTTGGTATTGTTGGACTCGGCAAGGATTCAGGAGTCTAAAGAGATGAGTCTCCTGAAAATATGTCAACCACACCCAAAGTTATAAGCATTTAAAAAAAAAAATTCACCACTAGGTGGCGCTGTTTCGAAACTTCTCAGGCTCCTTCAGGGCATCGTGCTGATGACCCACACCAAGTTTCGTAACAATTCGTTAATGCGTTCATAAAATACAGCATTTTAGCACATAATTCAAAATGGCCGACAGTCAAAATAGCCGATATGGTAAAATTGGATATCAGTCGACTCGGCATGTCGCCCTGAATCTAACGAGACCAATTTTATGATTTTTGGACAAACTGTTCAGAAGTTATAAGCAAAAATAGCCATTTTTCATATCTACGGACCAGTAGGTGGCGCTGCGCCGAAACGCAGCATGTAGCCTCAGGTCATGCTTGTGAGTACATGTACCAAGTTTGGTCTGAATACGATAAACCGTTGCGGAGATACAGCCTTACGACTGTTTTTGCTAGCGCTACGTAAAATGTATTCATGCGTTTATCGAAAACGGTTTGACGAATCAATTTGAATTCCATAACTTTTGGTCAGCACTGCCTGAAGATGATCTGGTTCAATTTTCGTGCAAATCGGACAAACCGTCTAGGACGAGTTCGAAAAAGTAGGTTTATCGAAAAATTCAAAATGGCGGCCATATTTTTATGACGGAAAATGACGTCATAGGGTGCAATCGAATCGGCATGAGCTCAGGAATCAGAGGGAAAAAGAATTTTGTTGATTGGCCTTACGGTTCAAAAGTTATTAGCAAAATAAAAGTGAAATTTTGGACAGGTGGTGGCGCTAGAGGGAATGACTTAGAAACACAAAAATTGGTGTATTTAATGTTGGGACTGTCCTCTATCAGAATGTCAAACCAAAACAACTTTCCCGCAATCGGTTCTATGGGCTGCCATAGACTCCCATGGCGGAAGAAGAAGAAGAAGAAGAAGAAGAAGAATAAATATAGCTGCAAGCAGCCATTACCGGGGCCAAGCACAATCAGATGACAAGACATGCCAACATTGCTGAAAGTGTCAGACCAACTGCGACAATGAGCAATTAAAGACATTTAAAAAGGATTATAGGTAAAATGCCTGAAAAATCAGAGAAACAGTAAATAAAAATATGATTTAATGGATTATCACTTTTGACCAATAGGTGGCGCAGTTACAAAACTGATGTGATGTGGTCAGAGTGAAGTGACAATGACACACACAAAGTTTGGTGTCAATATGTCAAGGAATTGCAGAGATAAAGCCTGAATAGTGCTATTAGCATCATGCCTCAACTTTGCTGCTGCGCTATACGAAAACGGTTTCGTCAATCGACACGAAATCCATAACTTTTAGTCGGCACGGTCTGGAGATGATACGATTCGATTTTGGTGAAAATCGGACAAACGGTCTAGGAGGAGTTCGAAAAAGTAGGTTATGAATGAAAATCAAGATGGCGGACAGGAAGTTAGGCCAAATAAGGTAAACTTGGTATCTATGTTCTCAGCTTGACCCAAGGAATCTACTAAGATGAGTTGCATTACAATAGGCCAATTTATTCAAAAGTTATTAGCAGTTTTGGAAATTTTGTTATAACTTTTGACCACTAGGTGGCGCTGTTTCTAAATATGTTGGGTACCTTCAGGGGATGGTGCAGATGGCACATTCTGAGTTTTGTAATATTACACCAATGCATTTGTTTAGTATAGCATTTTATTTCACAAAACTGTATTGAAGTCAATGGGAATTTCATGTTTTGTTCTATTATAGCGCCACCAAGAGGCTCAGTCACACAATTTTTTTTTTACGTGTCCTCAGAGTGAGCCGATACATATGTGTGTCAATTTTGGTGAAAATATCTCAATTCACTTCGGAGTTATAGACATTTATATGAAAAAACACGTAAAAAATGACTGACACATGACTTTGATTGGAATTTACTACCCCTAAACATCAATATTTTCGCATTTGGGCATTGGCGTATAGCTATCGACCTATGTTTCCAAACTTCTGACGGTGGTTTCGTCTCGATCGGACAAACAGTTTCGAAGATATAGCCAAATGTTTTTTAAGCGCTAAATCACAACGCTACACAAACCGTAAGGCAAAACCTAGCATGTTTGGTATCGTAGGACTCGAAAAGGTTTCAGGAGTCTAATTAGATGAGTCTCGTGAAAATAAGTCGACCGCACCCAAAGTTATAAGCATTTGAAAAATAAAATTCACCACTAGGTGGCGCTGTTTCGAAACTTCTCAGGCTCCTTCAGAACATCGTGCTGATGACCCATGCCAAGTTTCGTAACAATCCATTCATGCGTTCATAAAATACAGCATTTTAGCACAAAATTCAAAATGGCCGACAGTCAAAATGGCCGATATGGTAATATTGGATATCAGTCGACTCGGCATGTCGCCCTGAATCTATCAAGACCAATTTTATGATTTTTGGACAAACTGTTCAGAAGTTATAAGCAAAAATAGCCATTTTTCATATCTCCGGACCAGTAGGTGGCGCTGCGCCGAAACGCAGCATGTAGCCTCAGGTCATGCTTGTGAGTACATGTACCAAGTTTGGTCTGAATACGATAAACCGTTGCGGAGATACAGCCTTACGACTGTTTTTGCTAGCGCTACGTAAAATGTATTCGTGCGTTTATCGAAAACGGTTTGACGAATCAATTTGAATTCCATAACTTTTTGTCAGCACTGCCTGAAGATGATCTGGTTCAATTTTCGTGCAAATCGGACAAACCGTCTAGGACGAGTTCGAAAAAGTAGCTTTTTCAGAAAATTCAAAATGGCGGCCAAATTTATATGACGGAAAATGACGTCATAGGGTGCAATCGAATCGGCATGAGCTCAGGAATCAGAGGAAAAAAGAATTTTGTTGATTGGCCTTACGGTTCAAAAGTTATTAGCAAAATAAAAGTGAAACTTTGGACAGGTGGTGGCGCTAGAGGGAATGACTTAGAAACACAAAAATTGGTGTATTTAATGTTGGGACTGTCCTCTATCAGAATGTCAAACCAAAACAACTTTCCCGCAATCGGTTCTATGGGCTGCCATAGACTCCCAGTCGGAAAAATGAAGAATAATAATAATAAGAACGGGAACAGATACAATAGGTGCCTACGCACCTTCGGTGCTTGGCCCCTAATAAATATAGCTGCAAGCAGCAATTACCGGGGCCAAGCAGAATAAGACGACAAGACATGCCAACATGTCTGAAAGTGTCAGACCAACTGCAACAATGAGCAATTAAAGACATTTAAAGAGGATTGTTGGCAAAATGCCTGAAAAATCATAGAAACAATAATTAAAAATATGATTTGATGGATTATCACTTTCGACCAATAGGTGGCGCAGTTACAAAACTGATGTGATGTGGTCAGAGTGAAGTTACAATGACACATACAAAGTTTGGTGTCAATATGTCAAGGCATTGCAGAGATAAAGCCTTAATTAGTGCTATTAGCATCATGCCTCAACTTTGTTGCTGCGCTATACGAAAACGGTTTCGTCTATCGACACGAAATCCATAACTTTTAGTCGGCACGGTCTGGAGATGATACGATTCAATTTTGGTGAAAATCGGACAAACGGTCTAGGAGGAGTTCGAAAAAGTAGGTTTTGAATGAAAATCAAGATGGCGGACAAGAAGTTTGACCAAATAAGGAAAATTTGGTATCTATGTTCTCGGCTTGACCCAAGGAATCTATTAAGACCAGTGGCATTTACATAGGCCGATGTATTCAAAAGTTATTAGCAGTTTTGGAAATGTTGTTATAACTTTTGACCACTAGGTGGCGCTGTCTCTAAATATTTTGGGTACCTTCAGGGGATGGTGCTGATGGCACATTCTGAGTTTCGTAATATTACACAAATGCATTTGTTAAGTATAGCATTTTATTTCACAAAACTGCATTGAAGTCAATGGGAATTTCATATTTTGTTCAATTATAGCGCCACCAAGAGGCTCAGTCCCACAATTTTTTTTTTTACGTGTCCTCAGAGTGAGCCCATACATATGTGTGTCAATTTTGGTGAAAATATCTCAATTCGCTTCGGAGTTATAGACATTTATATGAAAAAACACGAAAAAAATGACTGACACATGACTTTGATTGGAAATTAGTACCCCTAATCATCAATATTTTCGCATTTGGGCATTGGCATTTAGCTATCGACCTATGTTTCCAAACTTCTGACGGTGGTTTCGTCTCGATCGGACTAGCGGTTTCAAAGATATAGCCAAATGTTTTTTAAGCGCTAAATCACAACGCTACACAAACCGTAAGGCGAAACCTAGCATGTTTGGTATCGTAGGACTCGGCAACGATTCAGGAGTCTAAAAAGATGAGTTTCGTGAAAATAAGTCGACCACACCCATAGTTATAAGCATTTGGAAAAAAAAAATCACCACTAGGTGGCGCTGTTTCGAAACTTCTCAGGCTCATTCAGGGCATCGTGCTGATGACCCATGCCAAGTTTCGTAACAATCCGTTCATGCATTCCTAAAACACAGCATTTTAGCACATAATTCAAAATGGCCGACAGTCAAAATGGCCGATATGGCAAAATTGGATATCAGTCGACCCGGCATGTCGCCCTGAATCTATCAAGACCAATTTTATGATTTTTGGACAAACTGTTCAGAAGTTATAAGCAAAAATAGCCATTTTTCATATCTCCGGACCAGTAGGTGGCGCTGCGCCGAAACGCAGCATGTAGCCTCAGGTCATGCTTGTGAGTACATGTACCAAGTTTGGTCTGAATACGATAAACCGTTGCGGAGATATAGCCTTACGACTGTTTTTGCTAGCGCTACGTAAAATGTATTCGTGCGTTTATCGAAAACGGTTTGACGAATCAATTTGAATTCCATAACTTTTGGTCAGCACTGCCTGAAGATGATCTGGTTCAATTTTCGTGCAAATCGGACAAACCATCTAGGACGAGTTCGAAAAAGTAGCTTTTTCAGAAAATTAAAAATGGTGGCCATATTTATATGACGGAAAATGACGTCATAGGGTGCAATCGAATCGGCATGAGCTCAGGAATCAGAGGAAAAAAGAATTTTGTTGATTGGCCTTACGGTTCAAAAGTTATTAGCAAAATAAAAGTGAAACTTTGGACAGGTGGTGGCGCTAGAGGGAATGACTTAG
The DNA here is from genome assembly GCF_964197995.2 of Scardinius erythrophthalmus. NCBI lineage: Eukaryota > Metazoa > Chordata > Actinopteri > Cypriniformes > Leuciscidae > Scardinius > Scardinius erythrophthalmus. The sequence continues at coordinate 28,027 of NW_028296413.1, forward strand.
ACACACCAAAATCAGTGTATTTAATGTTGGGACTGTCCTCTATCAGAATGTCAAACCATTACAACTTTCCCGCGATCGGTTCTATGGGCTGCCATAGACTCCCAGTCGGAAGAAGGAAGAATAATAATAATAAATATAGCTGCAAGCAGCAATTACCGGGGCCAAGCAGAATAAGACGACAAGACATGCCAACATGTCTGAAAGTGTCAGACCAACTGCAACAATGAGCAATTATAGACTTTAAAGAGGATTTTATGCAAAATGCCTGAAAAATCATAGAAACAATAATTAAAAATATGATTTTATGGATTATCACTTTCGACCAATAGGTGGCGCAGTTACAAAACTGATGTGATGTGGTCAGAGTGAAGTGACAATGACACATACAAAGTTTGGTGTCAATATGTCAAGGCATTGCAGAGATAAAGCCTGAATAGTGCTATTAGCATCATGCCTCAACTTTGCTGCTGCGCTATACGAAAACGGTTTTGTCTATCGACACGAAATCCATAACTTTTAGTCGGCACGGTCTGGAGATGATACGATTCGATTTTGGTGAAAATCGGACAAACGGTCTAGGAGGAGTTCGAAAAAGTAGGTTTTGACTGAACATCAAGATGGCGGACAGGAAGTTCGGCCAAATAAGGAAAACTTGGTATCTATGTTCTCGGCTTGACCCAAGGAATCTATTAAGACCAGTGGCATTTCAATAGACAGATTTATTCAAAAGTTATTAGCCTTTTTGGAAATTTTGTTATAACTTTTGACCACTAGGTGGCGCTGTTTCGAAATATTTTGAGTACCTTCAGGGGATGGTGCTGAAGGCACATTCTGAGTTTCGTAATATTACACCAATGCATTTGTTTAGTATAGCATTTTATTTCACAAAACTCTATTGAAATCAATGGGAATTTCATGTTTTGTTCTATTATAGCGCCACCAAGAGGCTCAGTCCCACCATTTTTTTTATGTGTCATCAGAGTGAGCCCATACATATATGTGTCGATTTTGGTGCAATAATCTCAATTTGCTTCGGAGTTATAGACATTTATATGAAAAAACACGTAAAAAATGACTGACACATGACTTTGATTGAATATTACTACCCCTAAACATCAATATTTTCACATTTGGGCATTGGCGTATAGCTATCGACCTATTTTTTCAAACTTCTGACGGTGGTTTCGTCTCAATCGGACAAACGGTTTCGAAGATATAGCCTAATGTTTTTTAAGCGCTAAATCACAATGCTACACAAACCGTTAGGCGAAACCTAACATGTTTGGTATCGTTGGACTCGGCAACAATTCAGGAGTCCAATGAGATGAGTTTCGTGAAAATAAGTCGATCACACCCAAAGTTATAAGCATTTGAAAAAAAAAATTCACCACTAGGTGGCGCTGTTTCGAAACTTCTCACACTCCTTCAGGACATCGTGCTGATGACCCATACCAAGTTTCGTAATAATCCGTTCATGCGTTGTTAAAATACAGCATTTTAGCACAAAATTCAAAATGGCCGACAGTCAAATTGGCCGATATGGCAAAATTGGATATCAGTCGACTCGGCATGACGCCCTGAATCTATCAAGACCAATTTTATGATTTTTGGACAAACTGTTCAGAAGTTATAAGCAAAAATAGCCATTTTTCATATCTCCGGACCAGTAGGTGGCGCTGCGGCGAAACGCAGCATGTAGCCTCAGGTCATGCTTGTGATGACATGTACCAAGTTTGGTCTGAATACGATAAACCGTTGCGGAGATACAGCCTTACGACTGTTTTTGTAAGCGCCACGTAAAATTTGTTCGAGCGTTTATCGAAAACGGTTTGACGAATCAAAAAGATTTTAATAACTTTTTGTCACCACTGCCTGAAGATGATCCGATTCAATTTTCGTGCAAATCGGACAAACCGTCTAGGACGAGTTCGAAAAAGTAGCTTTTTAGGAAAATTCAAAATGGCGGCCATGTTTTTATGACGGAAAATGACGTCATAGGGTGCAATCGAATCGTCATGAGCTCAGGAATCAGAGGAAAAAAGGATTTCGCTGATTGGCCTTACGGTTCAAAAGTTATTAGCAAAGTAAAAGTGAAACTTTGGACAGGTGGTGGCGCTAGAGGGAATGACTTAGACACACCAAAATTGGTGTACTTAATGTTGGGACTGTCCTCTATCAGAATGTCAAACCAAAACAACTTTCCCGCAATCGGTTCTATGGGCTGCCATAGACTCCCATGGCGGAAGAAGAAGAATAATAATAAGAACGGGAACAGATACAATAGGTGCCTCCGCACCTTCGGTGCTTGGCCCCTAATAAATATAGCTGCAAGCAGCAATTATCGGGGCCAAGCGCAAGCAGACGACAGGATATGCCAACATGGCTGAAGGTGTCAGACCAACTGCAACAATGAGCAATTAAATACATTTAAAGAGGATTTTAGGCGAAATGGCTGAAAAATCATATAAAAAGTCATTCGAAATATGATTTAATGGATTATCACTTTCGACCAATCTGTGGCGCAGTTACAAAACTGATGTGATGTGGTCAGAGTGAAGTGACAATGACACATACAAAGTTTGGTGTCAATATGTCAAGGCATTGCAGAGATAAAGCCTGAATAGTGCTTTTAGCATCATGCCTCAACTTTGCTGCTACGCTATACGAAAACGGTTTCGTCTATAGACACGAAATCCATAACTTTTAGTCAGCACAGTCTGGAGATGATACGATTCGATTTTGGTGAAAATCGGACAAACGGTCTAGGAGGAGTTCGAAAAAGTAGGTTTTGACTGAAAATCAAGATGGCGGACAGGAAGCTAGGCCAAATAAGGAAACCTTGGTATCTATGTTCTCGTCTTGACCCAAGGAATCTATTAAGACCAGTTGCATTATAATAGGCCAACTTATTCAAAAGTTATTAGCAGTTTTGTAAATTTTGTTATAACTTTTGACCACTAGGTGGCACTGTCTCGAAATATTTTGGGTACCTTCAGGGGATGGTGCTGATGGCACATTTTGAGTTTCGTAATATTACACCAATGCATTTGTTTAGTATAGCATTTTATTTCACAAAACTGCATTGAAGTCAATGGGAATTTCATGTTTTGTTCTATTATAGCGCCACCAAGAGGCTGAGTCCCACCATCTTTTTTACATGTCCTCAGAGTGAGCTCATACATATGTGTGTCGATTTTGGTGAAAATATCTCAATTCGCTTCGGAGTTATAGACATTTATATGAAAAAACATGTAAAAAATGACTGACACATGACTTTGTTTGGAATTTACTACCCCTAAACATCAATATTTTCGCATTTGGGCATTGGTATATAGCTATCGACCTATGTTTCCAAACTTCTGACGGTGGTTTCATCTCGATCGGACTAGCGGTTTCAAAGATATAGCCAAATGTTTTTTAAGCGCTAAATCACAACGCTACACAAACCGTAAGGCGAAACCTAGCATGTTTGGTATCATAGGACTCGGCAACGATTCAGGAGTCTAAAAAGATGAGTTTCGTGAAAATAAGTCGACCACACCCAAAGTTATAAGCATTTGAAAAAAAAAATTCACCACTAGGTGGCGCTGTTTCGAAACTTCTCAGGCTCATTCAGGGCATTGTGCTGATGACCCATACCACGTTTCGTAACAATCTGTTCATGCGTTCTTAAAATACAGCATTTTAGCACAAAATTCAAAATGGCCGACAGTCAAAATGGCCGATATGGTAATATTGGATATCAGTCGACTCGGCATGTTACCCTGAATCTAACGAGACCAATTTTATGATTTTTGGACAAACTGTTCAGAAGTTATAAGCAAAAATAGCCATTTTTCATATCTCCGGACCAGTAGGTGGCGCTGCGCCGAAACACAGCATGTAGCCTCAGGTCATGCTTGTGATGACATGTACCAAGTTTGGTCTGAATCCGATGAAGCGTTGCGGAGATACGGCCTTACATCTGTTTTCGCAAGCGCTACGTAAAATGTATTCGTGGGTTTATCGAAAACTGTTAAGCGAATCAACTTGAATTCCATAACTTTTTGTCAGCATGGTCTGTAGATGATCTGGTTCAATTTTCGTGCAAATCGGACAAACCGTCTAGGACGAGTTCGAAAAAGTAGCTTTTTAGATAAATTCAAAATGGCGGCCATATTGTTATGACAGAAATGATGTCATAGGGTGCAATCGAATTGGCATGAGCTCAGGAATCAGAGAGAAAAATAATTTTGTTGATTGGCCTTACGGTTCAAAAGTTATTAGCAAAATAAAAGTGAAACTTTGGACAGGTGGTGGCGCTAGAGGGAATGACTTAGACACACCAAAATTGGTGTATTTAATGTTGGGACTGTCCTCTATCAGAATGTCAAACCAAAACAACTTTCCCGCATTCGGTTCTATGGGCTGCCATAGACTCCCAGTTGGAAGAAGGAAGAATAATAATAAATATAGCTGCAAGCAGCAATTATCGGGGCCAAGCGCAAGCAGACGACAGGATATGCCAACATGGCTGAAGGTGTCAGACCAACTGCAACAATGAGCAATTAAATACATTTAAAGAGGATTTTAGGCGAAATGGCTGAAAAATCATATAAAAAGTCATTCGAAATATGATTTAATGGATTATCACTTTCGACCAATCTGTGGCGCAGTTACAAAACTGATGTGATGTGGTCAGAGTGAAGTGACAATGACACATACAAAGTTTGGTGTCAATATGTCAAGGCATTGCAGAGATAAAGCCTGAATAGTGCTTTTAGCATCATGCCTCAACTTTGCTGCTACGCTATACGAAAACGGTTTCGTCTATAGACACGAAATCCATAACTTTTAGTCAGCACAGTCTGGAGATGATACGATTCGATTTTGGTGAAAATCGGACAAACGGTCTAGGAGGAGTTCGAAAAAGTAGGTTTTGACTGAAAATCAAGATGGCGGACAGGAAGCTAGGCCAAATAAGGAAACCTTGGTATCTATGTTCTCGTCTTGACCCAAGGAATCTATTAAGACCAGTTGCATTACAATAGGCCAACTTATTCAAAAGTTATTAGCAGTTTTGTAAATTTTGTTATAACTTTTGACCACTAGGTGGCACTGTCTCGAAATATTTTGGGTACCTTCAGGGGATGGTGCTGATGGCACATTTTGAGTTTCGTAATATTACACCAATGCATTTGTTTAGTATAGCATTTTATTTCACAAAACTGCATTGAAGTCAATGGGAATTTCATGTTTTGTTCTATTATAGCGCCACCAAGAGGCTGAGTCCCACCATCTTTTTTACATGTCCTCAGAGTGAGCTCATACATATGTGTGTCGATTTTGGTGAAAATATCTCAATTCGCTTCGGAGTTATAGACATTTATATGAAAAAACATGTAAAAAATGACTGACACATGACTTTGTTTGGAATTTACTACCCCTAAACATCAATATTTTCGCATTTGGGCTTTGGCATATAGCTATCGACCTATGTTTCCAAACTTCTGACGGTGGTTTCATCTCGATCGGACTAGCGGTTTCAAAGATATAGCCAAATGTTTTTTAAGCGCTAAATCACAACGCTACACAAACCGTAAGGCGAAACCTAGCATGTTTGGTATCATAGGACTCGGCAACGATTCAGGAGTCTAAAAAGATGAGTTTCGTGAAAATAAGTCGACCACACCCAAAGTTATAAGCATTTGAAAAAAAAAATTCACCACTAGGTGGCGCTGTTTCGAAACTTCTCAGGCTCATTCAGGGCATTGTGCTGATGACCCATACCACGTTTCGTAACAATCTGTTCATGCGTTCTTAAAATACAGCATTTTAGCACAAAATTCAAAATGGCCGACAGTCAAAATGGCCGATATGGTAATATTGGATATCAGTCGACTCGGCATGTTACCCTGAATCTAACGAGACCAATTTTATGATTTTTGGACAAACTGTTCAGAAGTTATAAGCAAAAATAGCCATTTTTCATATCTCCGGACCAGTAGGTGGCGCTGCGCCGAAACACAGCATGTAGCCTCAGGTCATGCTTGTGATGACATGTACCAAGTTTGGTCTGAATCCGATAAAGCGTTGCGGAGATACGGCCTTACATCTGTTTTCGCAAGCGCTACGTAAAATGTATTCGTGGGTTTATCGAAAACTGTTAAGCGAATCAACTTGAATTCCATAACTTTTTGTCAGTATGGTCTGTAGATGATCTGGTTCAATTTTCGTGCAAATCGGACAAACCGTCTAGGACGAGTTCGAAAAAGTAGCTTTTTAGATAAATTCAAAATGGCGGCCATATTGTTATGACAGAAATGATGTCATAGAGTGCAATCGAATTGGCATGAGCTCAGGAATCAGAGAGAAAAATAATTTTGTTGATTGGCCTTACGGTTCAAAAGTTATTAGCAAAATAAAAGTGAAACTTTGGACAGGTGGTGGCGCTAGAGGGAATGACTTAGACACACCAAAATTGGTGTATTTAATGTTGGGACTGTCCTCTATCAGAATGTCAAACCAAAACAACTTTCCCGCATTCGGTTCTATGGGCTGCCATAGACTCCCAGTTGGAAGAAGGAAGAATAATAATAATAAGAACGGGAACAGATACAATAGGTGCCTCCGCACCTTCGGTGCTTGGCCCCTAATAAGAACGGGAACAGATACAATAGGTGCCTACGCACCTTCGGTGCTTGGCCCCTAATAATAAGAACGGGAACGAAAACAATAGGTGCCTCCGCACCTTCGGTGCTTGGCCCCTAATAAGAACGGGAACAGATACAATAGGTGCCTCGCACCTTCGGTGCTTGGCCCCTAAATATAGCTGCAAGCAGCAATTACCGGGGCCAAGCAGAATAAGACGACAAGACATGCCAACATTGCTGAAAGTGTCAGATCAACTGCAACAATTAGCAATTAAAGACATTTAACCTGTTAAGCTTCACCAGTGCGTCGGCGCACTGAAGCGTTTTTTATTTATTTAATTCAAAATTACTATCAGATTTAATGTTATACCTTGACAAACTATACATCATTAAAAAGATATAAGACTCAAGTTTCAGTATTTGACCACTATTGTATTCTGAGAAACTCATAGTGACAGTTATGTCTTAATTTGTGTCAGGAGTTATGAAATGAAAAAATGAGTCGATACCTTTAATATGAATTATGCGTGTCAGCCGCTCCCATTCATAAAAAACTCCCGTGCTGTCGTCATGACAGCGATACACAAAACAACGTCCCTCAGGGCTTTAGCTCAAAAATGTGCAGATTTGGAGAAATATTGATAGATTCTTTTAGATTCACATCATATTTCTATAGACAGGAATAATATTTATTGAATTTATACCCAAATGCGTCAATGTAATCTTTATGAGCGTTTGGTATTCTAATTCACAGTGTTTTCAATTCATACCAATAGGCTGAGGGCGCTATATGCACAGTAATATAGTCCATATATGGCACATGAAGAAGAGCCATTATCATGTGACATTCCAGGAAGCCTCGAACACACACACAGCTAACAGAGATCGGCTGTAATCATGCAGATAAAAGATGTTTTGAAGACAATAAACATGATTGCAATGATATCTGATTTGCCTGTGTTCTTCAAGCCATGCCAGGTATTTTTATAATAATAGATTATATTTATAATGTAATGCTAATCTATATAGACTTCATCATTGTGCATAATACTATCAAATAATATATTTTCTGTCTGATTTTTTTATCTGAAGCTAAATTAGATCACAGAAGATTATTTAAAACATTCAGCTTGAGTTATAAAGTACGTTTTGAACATAAATATGGTTTTAATCTCATATATTGTCGTGTATTGATGGTGTGCTAAGCTAACATGCTAGCCAGCCCTAACTGTTAGTCACATGACATGGTCTTGAAAAACATTTAACTAAATACAGAGTTTTGGGCTTATTATCTTCAGATTTTAAACATAAAATGTTTAGACATGTGGCTTTAGCTGTAGTGCATTTCTAGATTGCTCCAGTGCCAATTTCAATTTTATTTTCATGAGGATGTTTCATAAAAAATCATTTCTAATAACTTTACAAAACTTTGAAGCTATTTATAACAATTTTTGTCATTACGACAATAATTAATTCTACATTTACAATAAACTGCCAGGTGTCAGCTTTCAAACGAGATCATACTTGTGCTTTTAGTACAAAGGGTTCATGAACTGTATCTGTTTTAGTTTGGGTATGTCATTTCTGGGGATTTTTCAAAAGTGGCGTTGCAGCTTAACAGGTTAAAGAAGATTTTAGGCGAAATGCCTGAAAAATCATATAAACAGTAATTAAAAATATGATTTAATGGATTATCACTTTCGACCAATAGGTGGCGCAGTTACAAAACTGATGTGATGTGGTCAGAGTGAAGTGACAATGACACATACAAAGTTTGGTGTCAATATGTCAAGGCATTGCAGAGATAAAGCCTGAATAATGCTTTTAGCATCATGCCTCAACTTTGCTGCTGCGCTATACGAAAACGGTTTCGTCAATCGACACGAAATCCATAACTTTCAGTCGGCACAGTCTGGAGATGATATGATTCGATTTTGGTGAAAATCGGACAATCGGTGTAGGAGGAGTTCGAAAAAGTAGGTTTTGAATGAAAATAGCATTTTATTTCACAAAACTCTATTGAAGTCAATGGGAATTTCATGTTTTGTTCTATTATAGCGCCACCAAGAGGCTCAGTCCCACAATTTTTTTTACGTGTCCTCAGAGTGAGCCCATACATATGTGTGTCAGTTTTGGTGAAAATATCTCAATTCGCTTCAGAGTTATAGGCATTTATATGAAAAAAACACGTAAAAAATGACTGACACATGACTTTGTTTGGAATTTACTACCCCTAAACATCAATATTTTCGCATTTGGGCTTCGGCATATAGCTATCGACCTATGTTTCCAAACTTCTGACGGTGGTTTCGTCTCGATCGGACAAACGGTTTCGAAGATATAGCCTACTGTTTTTTAAGCGCTAAATCACAACGCTACACAAACCGTAAGGCAAAACCTAGCATGTTTGGTATCATAGGACTCGGCAATGATTCAGGAGTCTAAAAAGATGAGTTTCGTGAAAATAAGTTGACCACACCCAAAGTTATAAGCATTTGAAAAAAAAAATTCACCACTAGGTGGCGCTGTTTCGAAACTTCTCACGCTCCTTCAGGACATCGGGCTGATGACCCATACCAAGTTCCGTAACAATCCGTTCATGTGTTCTTAAAATACAGCATTTTAGCACAAAATTCAAAATGGCCGACAGCCAAAATGGCCGATATGGTAATATTGGATATCAGTGGACTCGGCATGTAACCCTGAATCTAACGAGACCAATTTTATGATTTTTGGACAAACTGTTCAGAAGTTATAAGCAAAAATAGCCATTTTTCATATCTCCGGACCAGTAGGTGGCGCTGCGCCGAAACACAGCATGTAGCCTCAGGTCATGCTTGTGATGACATGTACCAACTTTGGTCTGAATCTGATAAAGCGTTGCGGAGATACGGCTTTACATCTGTTTTCGCAAGCGCTACGTAAAATTTATTCGTGGGTTTATCGAAAACTGTTAAGCGAATCAACTTGAATTCCATAACTTTTTGTCAGCATGGTCTGTAGATGATCTGGTTTAATTTTCGTGCAAATCGGACAAACCGTCTAGGACGAGTTCGAAAAAGTAGCTTTTTAGATAAATTCAAAATGGCGGCCATATTGTTATGACGGAAATGACGTCATAGGGTGCAATCGAATTGGCATGAGCTCAGGAATCAGAGAGAAAAAGAATTTTGTTGATTGGCCTTACGGTTCAAAAGTTATTAGCAAAATAAAAGTGAAACTTTGGACAGGTGGTGGCGCTAGAGGGAATGACTTAGACACACCAAAATTGGTGTATTTAATGTTGGGACTGTCCTCTATCAGAATGTCAAACCAAAACAACTTTCCCGCATTCGGTTCTATGGGCTGCCATAGACTCCCAGTTGGAAGAAGGAAGAATAATAATAAATATAGCTGCAAGCAGCAATTATCGGGGCCAAGCGCAAGCAGATGACAGGATATGCCAACATGGCTGAAGGTGTCAGACCAACTGGAACAATGAGCAATTAAATACATTTAAAGAGGATTTTAGGCGAAATGGCTGAAAAATCATATAAAAAGTCATTTAAAATATGATTTAATGGATTATCACTTTCGACCAATAGGTGGAGCAGTTACAAAACTGATGTGATGTGGTCAGAGTGAAGTGACAATGACATATACAAAGTTTGGTGTCAATATTTCAAGGGATTTCAGAGATAAAGCCTGAATAGTGCTTTTGGCATCATGCCTCAACTTTGCTGCTGCGCTATACGAAAACAGTTTCGTCTATCGACACGAAATCCATAACGTTTAGTCGGCACAGTCTGGAGATGATACGATTCGATTTTGGTGAAAATCGGACAAACGGTCTAGGAGGAGTTCGAAAAAGTAGGTTTTGAATGAAAATCAAGATGGCGGACAGGAAGTTTGGCCAAATAAGGAAAACTTGGTATCTATGTTCTCGGCTTGACCCAGGGAATCTATTAAGACCAGTGGCATTTCAATAGCCAGATTTATTCAAAAGTTATTAGCCTTTTTGGAAATTTTGTTATAACTTTTGACCACTAGGTGGCGCTGTCTCGAAATCTTTTGGGTACCTTCAAGGGATGGAGCTGATGGCACATTCTGAGTTTCGTAATATTACACCAATGCATTTGTTTAGTATAGCATTTTATTTCACAAAACTGTATTGAAGTCAATGGGAATTTCATGTTTTGTTCTGTTATAGCGCCACCAAGAGGCTCAGTCACACCATTTTTTTTTATGTGTCCTCAGAGTGAGCCCATACATATGTGTGTCAATTTTGGTGAAGATATCTCAATTCGCTTCGGAGTTATAGACATTTATATGAAAAAACACGTAAAAAATGACTGACACATGACTTTGATTGGAATTTACTACCCCTAAACATCAATATTTTTGCATTTGGGCATTGGCGTATAGCTATCGACCTATGTTTCCAAACTTCTGACGGTGGTTTCGTCTTGATCGGACTATCGGTTTCGAAGATATAGCCAAATGTTTTTTAAGCGCTAAATCACAACGCTACACAAACCGTAAGGCGAAACCTAGCATGTTTGGTATCGTGGGACTCGGCAACGATTCAGGACTGTAATGAGATGAGTCTCGTGAAAATAAGTCGACCACACCCAAAGTTATAAGCATTTGGGAAAAAAAATTCACCACTAGGTGGCGCTGTTTCGAAAGTTCTCAGGTTCCTTCAGGACATCGTGATGATGACCAATACCAAGTTTCGTAACAATTCGTTCATGCGTTCATAAAATACAGCATTTTAGCACAAAATTCAAAATGGCTGACAGTCAAAATGGCCGATATGGTCAAATTGGATATCAGTCGAATCGGCATGTTGCCCTGAATCTAACGAGACCAATTTTATGATTTTTGGACAAACTGTTCAAAACCTATAAGCAAAAATAGCCATTTTCCATATCTCCGGACCAGTAGGTGGCGCTGCGCCGAAACACAGCATGTAGCCTCAGATCATACCTGTGATGACATGTACCAAGTTTGGTCTGAATACGATAAACCGTTGCGGAGATAGAGCCCTACGACTGTTTTTGCAGGCGCTACGTAAAATTAGTTTGAGCGTTTTTCGAAAACGGTTTAACGAATCAATTTGAATTCCATAACTTTTTGTCAGCACTGCCTGAAGATGATCTGGTTCAATTTTCGTGCGAATCGGACAAACCGTCTAGGACGAGTTCGAAAAAGTAGGTTTTACAAAAAATTAAAAATGGCGGCCATATTGTTATGACGGAAAATGAAGTCATAGGGTGCAATCGAATCGGCATGAGCTCAGGAATCAGAGGAAAAAAGAATTTTGTTGATTGACCTCACGGTTCAAAAGTTATTAGCAAAATAAAAGTGAAACTTTGGACAGGTGGTGGCGCTAGAGGGAATGACTTAGAAACAACAAAATTGGTGTATTTAATGTTGGGAGAGTCCTCTATCAGAATGTCAATCCAAAACAACTTTCCCGCAATCGGTTCTATGGGCTGCCATAGACACCCAGTCGGAAGAAACGGAAGAATAATAATAATAAGAACGGGAACAGATACAATAGGTGCCTACGCACCTTCGGTGCTTGGCCCCTAAATATAGCTGCAAGCAGCAATTATCGGGGCCAAGCGCAAGCAGACGACAGGATATGCCAACATGGCTGAAGGTGTCAGACCAACTGCAACAATGAGCAATTAAATACATTTAAAGAGGATTTTAGGCGAAATGGCTGAAAAATCATATAAAAAGTCATTCGAAATATGATTTAATGGATTATCACTTTCGACCAATCTGTGGCGCAGTTACAAAACTGATGTGATGTGGTCAGAGTGAAGTGACAATGACACATACAAAGTTTGGTGTCAATATGTCAAGGCATTGCAGAGATAAAGCCTGAATAGTGCTTTTAGCATCATGCCTCAACTTTGCTGCTACGCTATACGAAAACGGTTTCGTCTATAGACACGAAATCCATAACTTTTAGTCAGCACAGTCTGGAGATGATACGATTCGATTTTGGTGAAAATCGGACAAACGGTCTAGGAGGAGTTCGAAAAAGTAGGTTTTGACTGAAAATCAAGATGGCGGACAGGAAGCTAGGCCAAATAAGGAAACCTTGGTATCTATGTTCTCGTCTTGACCCAAGGAATCTATTAAGACCAGTTGCATTACAATAGGCCAACTTATTCAAAAGTTATTAGCAGTTTTGTAAATTTTGTTATAACTTTTGACCACTAGGTGGCACTGTCTCGAAATATTTTGGGTACCTTCAGGGGATGGTGCTGATGGCACATTTTGAGTTTCGTAATATTACACCAATGCATTTGTTTAGTATAGCATTTTATTTCACAAAACTGCATTAAAGTCAATGGGAATTTCATGTTTTGTTCTATTATAGCGCCACCAAGAGGCTGAGTCCCACCATCTTTTTTACATGTCCTCAGAGTGAGCTCATACATATGTGTGTCGATTTTGGTGAAAATATCTCAATTCGCTTCGGAGTTATAGACATTTATATGAAAAAACATGTAAAAAATGACTGACACATGACTTTGTTTGGAATTTACTACCCCTAAACATCAATATTTTCGCATTTGGGCATTGGCGTATTGCTATCGACCTATGTTTCCAAACTTCTGACGGTGGTTTCATCTCGATCGGACTAGCGGTTTCAAAGATATAGCCAAATGTTTTTTAAGCGCTAAATCACAACGCTACACAAACCGTAAGGCGAAACCTAGCATGTTTGGTATCATAGGACTCGGCAACGATTCAGGAGTCTAAAAAGATGAGTCCTGTGAAAATAAGTCGACCACACCCAAAGTTATAAGCATTTGGAAGCATTTGGGAAAAAAAATTCACCACTAGGTGGCACTGTTTCGAAACTTCTCAGGCTCCTTCAGGGCATCGTGCTGATGATCCATTCCGAGTTTTGTAACGATACGTTCACGCGTTCATAAAATACAGCATTTTAGCACATAATTCAAAATGGCCGACAGCCAAAATGGCTGATCGGGGAAAATTGGATATCAGTCGACTCAGCATGATGCCCTGAATCTAACGAGACCACTTTTATGATTTTTGGACAAACCATTCAGAAGTTATAAGCAAAAATAGCCATTTTTCATATCTCCGGACCAGTAGGTGGCACTGTGCCGAAACGCAGCATGTTGCCTCAGGTCATGCTTGTGATGAGATGTACCAAGTTTGGTCTGAATATGTAAAAGTGTTGAGGAGATACTGGCTTGTGTCTGTTTTCGCAAGCGCTACGTAAAATTTGTTTGCACGGTATTCGAGAACGGTTTGATGAATCAACACGAATTCCATAACTTTTTGTCGGCATGGTCTGAAGATGATCTGATTCAATTTTCGTGGAAATTGGAGCAACGGCCTAGGAGGAGTTTGAAAAAGTAGGTTTTTCGGAAAATTCAAAATGCCGGAAAAATTTTTATGACGAAAAATGACGTCATAGGGTGCAATCGAATCGCCCTGATCTCAGAAATCAGAGGAAAAAAGAATTTTGTTTCTAGCCCGTGTGGTTCAAAAGTTATTAGCATAAACATGAGTGAAACTTTGGACAGTTGGTGGCGCTAGAGGGAATGACTTAGACACACCAAAATTGGTGTATTTAATGTTGGGACTGTCCTCTATCAGAATGTCAAACCATTACAACTTTCCCGCGATCGGTTCTATGGGCTGCCATAGACTCCCAGTCGGAAGAAGGAAGAATAATAATAATAAATATAGCTGCAAGCAGCAATTATCGGGGCCAAGCGCAAGCAGATGATAGGATATGCCAACATGGCTGAAGGTGTCAGACCAACTGGAACAATGAGCAATTAAATACATTTAAAGAGGATTTTAGATGAAATGGCTGAAAAATCATATAAAAAAATCATTTAAAATATGATTTAATGGATTATCACTTTCGACCAATAGGTGGCGCAGTTACAAAACTGATGTGATGTGGTCAGAGTGAAGTGACAATGACACATACAAAGTTTGGTGTCAATATGTCAAGGCGTTGCAGAGATAAAGCCTGAATAGTGCTTTTAGCATCATGCCTCAACTTTGCTGCTACGCTATACGAAAACGGTTTCGTCTATTGACACGAAATCCATAACTTTTAGTCAGCACACTCTGGAGATGATACGATTCGATTTTGGTGAAAATCGGACAAACACTCTAGGAGGAGTTCGAAAAAGTAGGTTTTGAATGAAAATAGCATTTTATTTCACAAAACTCTATTGAAGTCAATGGGAATTTCATGTTTTGTTCTATTATAGCGCCACCAAGAGGCTCAGTCCCACAATTTTTTTTACGTGTCCTCAGAGTGAGCCCATACATATGTGTGTCAGTTTTGGTGAAAATATCTCAATTCGCTTCAGAGTTATAGGCATTTATATGAAAAAACACGTAAAAAATGACTGACACATGACTTTGTTTGGAATTTACTACCCCTAAACATCAATATTTTCGCATTTGGGCATTGGTGTATAGCTATCGACCTATGTTTCCAAACTTCTGACGGTGGTTTCGTCTCGATCGGACTAGCGGTTTCGAAGATATAGCCAAATGTTTTTTAAACGCTAAATCACAACGCTACACAAACCGTAAGGCAAAACCTAGCATGTTTGGTATCATAGGACTCGGCAATGATTCAGGAGTCTAAAAAGATGAGTTTCGTGAAAATAAGTTGACCACACCCAAAGTTATAAGCATTTGAAAAAAAAATTCACCACTAGGTGGCGCTGTTTCGAAACTTCTCACGCTCCTTCAGGACATCGGGCTGATGACCCATACCAAGTTCCGTAACAATCCGTTCATGCGTTCTTAAAATACAGCATTTTAGCACAAAATTCAAAATGGCCGACAGCCAAAATGGCCGATATGGTAATATTGGATATCAGTGGACTCGGCATGTTACCCTGAATCTAACGAGACCAATTTTATGATTTTTGGACAAACTGTTCAGAAGTTATAAGCAAAAATAGCCATTTTTCATATCTCCGGACCAGTAGGTGGCGCTGCGCCGAAACACAGCATGTAGCCTCAGGTCATGCTTGTGATGACATGTACCAACTTTGGTCTGAATCTGATAAAGCGTTGCGGAGATACGGCTTTACATCTGTTTTCGCAAGCGCTACGTAAAATTTATTCGTGGGTTTATCGAAAACTGTTAAGCGAATCAACTTGAATTCCATAACTTTTTGTCAGCATGGTCTGTAGATGATCTGGTTCAATTTTCGTGCAAATCGGACAAACCGTCTAGGACGAGTTCGAAAAAGTAGCTTTTTAGATAAATTCATAATGGCGGCCATATTGTTATGACGGAAATGACGTCATAGGGTGCAATCGAATTGGCATGAGCTCAGGAATCAGAGAGAAAAAGAATTTTGTTGATTGGCCTTACGGTTCAAAAGTTATTAGCAAAATAAAAGTGAAACTTTGGACAGGTGGTGGCGCTAGAGGGAATGACTTAGACACACCAAAATTGGTGTATTTAATGTTGGGACTGTCCTCTATCAGAATGTCAAACCAAAACAACTTTCCCGCATTCGGTTCTATGGGCTGCCATAGACTCCCAGTTGGAAGAAGGAAGAATAATAAATATAGCTGCAAGCAGCAATTATCGGGGCCAAGCGCAAGCAGATGACAGGATATGCCAACATGGCTGAAGGTGTCAGACCAACTGCAACAATGAGCAATTAAAGACATTTAGAGAGGATTTTAGGCGAAATGGCTGAAAAATCATATAAAAAGTAATTCAGAATATAATTTAATGGATTATCACTTTCGACCAATAGGTGGAGCAGTTACAAAACTGATGTGATGTGGTCAGAGTGAAGTGACAATGACATATACAAAGTTTGGTGTCAATATTTCAAGGGATTTCAGAGATAAAGCCTGAATAGTGCTTTTGGCATCATGCCTCAACTTTGCTGCTGCGCTATACGAAAACGGTTTCGTCTATCGACACGAAATCCATAACTTTTAGTCGGCACAGTCTGGAGATGATACGATTCGATTTTGGTGAAAATCGGACAAACGGTCTAGGAGGAGTTCGAAAAAGTAGGTTTTGAATGAAAATCAAGATGGCGGACAGGAAGTTTGGCCAAATAAGGAAAACTTGGTATCTATGTTCTCGGCTTGACCCAGGGAATCTATTAAGACCAGTGGCATTTCAATAGCCAGATTTATTCAAAAGTTATTAGCCTTTTTGAAAATTTTGTTATAACTTTTGACCACTAGGTGGCGCTGTCTCGAAATATTTTGGGTACCTTCAGGGGATGGAGCTGATGGCACATTCTGAGTTTCGTAATATTACACCAATGCATTTGTTTAGTATAGCATTTTATTTCACAAAACTGTATTGAAGTCAATGGGAATTTCATGTTTTGTTCTGTTATAGCGCCACCAAGAGGCTCAGTCCCACAATTTTTTTTACGTGTCCTCAGAGTGAGCCCATACATATTTGTGTCAATTTTGGTGAAAATATCTCAATTCGCTTCGGAGTTATAGACATTTATATGGAAAAACACGAAAAAAATGACTGACACATGACTTTGATTGGAAATTAGTACCCCTAAACATCAATATTTTCGCATTTGGGCATTGGCGTATAGCTATCGACCTATGTTTCCAAACTTCTGACGGTGGTTTCGTCTCGATCGGACTAGCGGTTTCAAAGATATAGCCAAATGTTTTTTAAGCGCTAAATCACAACGCTACACAAACCGTAATGCAAAACCTAGCATGTTTGGTATCGTAGGACTCGGCAACGATTCAGGAGTCTAAAAAGATGAGTTTCGTGAAAATAAGTCGACCACACCCAAAGTTATAAGCATTTGAAAAAAAAAATTCACCACTAGGTGGCGCTGTTTCGAAACTTCTCAGGCTCATTCAGGGCATCGTGCTGATGACCCATACCACGTTTCGTAACAATCCGTTCATGCGTTCATAAAATACAGAATTTTAGCACAAAATTCAAAATGGCCGACAGCCAAAATGACCGATATGGCAAAATTGGATATCAGTCGACTCGGCATGTTGCCCTGAATCTAACGAGACCAATTGTATGATTTTTGGACAAACTGTTCAGAAGTTATAAGCAAAAATAGCCATTTTTCATATCTCCGGACCAGTAGGTGGCGCTGCGCCGAAACACAGCATGTAGCCTCAGGTCATGCTTGTGAGTACAAGTACCAAGTTTGGTCTGAATACGATAAACCGTTGCGGAGATACGGCCTTACGACTGTTTTTGCTAGCGCTACGTAAAATGTATTCGTGCGTTTATCGAAAACGGTTTGACGAATCCATTTGAATTCCATAACTTTTTGTCAGCACTACCTGAAGATGATCTGGTTCAATTTTCGTGCAAATCGGACAAACCGTCTAGGACGAGTTCGAAAAAGTAGCTTTTTTTGAAAATTCAAGATGGCGGCCATATTTTTATGACGGCAAATGACGTCATAGGGTGCAATCGAATCGCCATGAGCTCAGGAATCAGAGGAAAAAAGAATTTCGCTGATTGGCCTTACGGTTCAAAAGTTATTAGCAAAATAAAAGTGAAACTTTGGACAGGTGGTGGCGCTAGAGGGAATGACTTAGAAACACCAAAATTGGTGTATTTAATGTTGAGACGGTCCTCTATCAGAATGTCAAACCAAAACAACTTTCCCGCAATCGGTTCTATGGGCTGCCATAGACTCCCATGGCGGAAGAAGAAGAAGAAGAAATATAGCTGCAAGCAGCAATTATCGGGGCCAAGCGCAAGCAGACGACAGGATATGCCAACATGGCTGAAGGTGTCAGACCAACTGCAACAATGAGCAATTAAATACATTTAAAGAGGATTTTAGGCGAAATGGCTGAAAAATCATATAAAAAGTCATTCGAAATATGATTTAATGGATTATCACTTTCGACCAATCTGTGGCGCAGTTACAAAACTGATGTGATGTGGTCAGAGTGAAGTGACAATGACACATACAAAGTTTGGTGTCAATATGTCAAGGCATTGCAGAGATAAAGCCTGAATAGTGCTTTTAGCATCATGCCTCAAATTTGCTGCTACGCTATACGAAAACGGTTTCGTCTATAGACACGAAATCCATAACTTTTAGTCAGCACAGTCTGGAGATGATACGATTCGATTTTGGTGAAAATCGGACAAACGGTCTAGGAGGAGTTCGAAAAAGTAGGTTTTGACTGAAAATCAAGATGGCGGACAGGAAGCTAGGCCAAATAAGGAAACCTTGGTATCTATGTTCTCGTCTTGACCCAAGGAATCTATTAAGACCAGTTGCATTACAATAGGCCAACTTATTCAAAAGTTATTAGCAGTTTTGTAAATTTTGTTATAACTTTTGACCACTAGGTGGCACTGTCTCGAAATATTTTGGGTACCTTCAGGGGATGGTGCTGATGGCACATTTTGAGTTTCGTAATATTACACCAATGCATTTGTTTAGTATAGCATTTTATTTCACAAAACTGCATTGAAGTCAATGGGAATTTCATGTTTTGTTCTATTATAGCGCCACCAAGAGGCTGAGTCCCACCATCTTTTTTACATGTCCTCAGAGTGAGCTCATACATATGTGTGTCGATTTTGGTGAAAATATCTCAATTTGCTTCGGAGTTATAGACATTTATATGAAAAAACATGTAAAAAATGACTGACACATGACTTTGTTTGGAATTTACTACCCCTAAACATCAATATTTTCGCATTTGGGCAGAGGCATATAGCTATCGACCTATGTTTCCAAACTTCTGACGGTGGTTTCATCTCGATCGGACTAGCGGTTTCAAAGATATAGCCAAATGTTTTTTAAGCGCTAAATCACAACGCTACACAAACCGTAAGGCGAAACCTAGCATGTTTGGTATCATAGGACTCGGCAACGATTCAGGAGTCTAAAAAGATGAGTTTCGTGAAAATAAGTCGACCACACCCAAAGTTATAAGCATTTGAAAAAAAAAATTTACCACTAGGTGGCGCTGTTTCGAAACTTCTCAGGCTCATTCAGGGCATTGTGCTGATGACCCATACCACGTTTCGTAACAATCTGTTCATGCGTTCTTAAAATACAGCATTTTAGCACAAAATTCAAAATGGCCGACAGTCAAAATGGCCGATATGGTAATATTGGATATCAGTCGACTCGGCATGTTACCCTGAATCTAACGAGAACAATTTTATGATTTTTGGACAAACTGTTCAGAAGTTATAAGCAAAAATAGCCATTTTTCATATCTCCGGACCAGTAGGTGGCGCTGCGCCGAAACACAGCATGTAGCCTCAGGTCATGCTTGTGATGACATGTACCAAGTTTGGTCTGAATCCGATAAAGCGTTGCGGAGATACGGCCTTACATCTGTTTTCGCAAGCGCTACGTAAAATGTATTCGTGGGTTTATCGAAAACTGTTAAGCGAATCAACTTGAATTCCATAACTTTTTGTCAGCATGGTCTGTAGATGATCTGGTTCAATTTTCGTGCAAATCGGACAAACCGTCTAGGACGAGTTCGAAAAAGTAGCTTTTTAGATAAATTCAAAATGGCGGCCATATTGTTATGACAGAAATGATGTCATAGGATGCAATCGAATTGGCATGAGCTCAGGAATCAGAGAGAAAAATAATTTTGTTGATTGGCCTTACGGTTCAAAAGTTATTAGCAAAATAAAAGTGAAACTTTGGACAGGTGGTGGCGCTAGAGGGAATGACTTAGACACACCAAAATTGGTGTATTTAATGTTGGGACTGTCCTCTATCAGAATGTCAAACCAAAACAACTTTCCCGCATTCGGTTCTATGGGCTGCCATAGACTCCCAGTTGGAAGAAGGAAGAATAATAATAAATATAGCTGCAAGCAGCAATTATCGGGGCCAAGCACAATCAGACGACAAGACATGCCAACATGTCTGAAAGTGTCAGACCAACTGCAACAATGAGCAATTAAAGACATTTAAAGAGGATTTTAGACGAAATGGCTGAAAAATCATAGAAACAGTCAATAAAAATATGATTTAATGCATTATCACTTTCGACCAATAGGTGGCGCAGTTACAAAACTGATGTGATGTGGTCAGAGTGAAGTGACAATGACACATACAAAGTTTGGTGTCAATATGTCAAGGCATTGCAGAGATAAAGCCTGAATAGTGCTATTAGCATCATGCCTCAACTTTGCTGCTGCGCTATACGAAAACGGTTTGGTCTATCCACACGAAATCCATAACTTTTAGTCGGCACGGTCTGGAGATGATACGATTCGATTTTGGTGAAAATCGGACAAACGGTCTAGGAGGAGTTCGAAAAAGTAGGTTTTGAATGAAAATCAAGATGGCGGACAGGAAGTTTGGCCAAATAAGGTAAACTTGGTATCTATGTTCTCGGCTTGACCCAAGGAATCTATTAAGACTAGTGGCATTTCAGTAACCAGATGTATTCAAAAGTTATTAGCCTTTTTGGAAATGTATTATAAGTTTTGACCACTAGGTGGCGCTGTTTCGAAATATTTTGAATACCTTTAGGGGATGGTGCTGATGGCACATTCTGAGTTTTGTAATATTACACCAATGCATTTGTTTAGTATAGCATTTTATTTCACAAAACTGTATTGAAGTCAATGGGAATTTCATGTTTTATTCTATTATAGCGCCACCAAGAGGCTAAGTCCCACAATTTTTTTTATGTGTCCTCAGAGTGAGCCCATACATATGTATGTCAGTTTTGGTGAAAATATCTCAATTCGCTTCAGAGTTATAGGCATTTATATGAAAAAACACGTAAAAAATGACTGACACATGACTTTGTTTGGAATTTACTACCCCTAAACATCAATATTTTTGCATTTGGGCATTTGCGTATAGCTATCGACCTATGTTTCCAAACTTCTGACGGTGGTTTCGTCTCGATCGGACTAGCGGTTTCAAAGATATAGCCAAATGTTTTTTAAGCGCTAAATCACAACGCTACACAAACCGTAAGGCGAAACCTAGCATGTTTGGTATCATAGGACTCGGCAACGATTCAGGAGTCTAAAAAGATGAGTTTCGTGAAAATAAGTCGACCACACCCAAAGTTATAAGCATTTGAAAAAAAAAATTCACCACAAGGTGGCGCTGTTTCGAAACTTCTCAGGCTCATTCAGGGCATTGTGCTGATGACCCATACCACGTTTCGTAACAATCTGTTCATGCGTTCTTAAAATACAGCATTTTAGCACAAAATTCAAAATGGCCGACAGTCAAAATGGCCGATATGGTAATATTGGATATCAGTCGACTCGGCATGTTACCCTGAATCTAACGAGACCAATTTTATGATTTTTGGACAAACTGTTCAGAAGTTATAAGCAAAAATAGCCATTTTTCATATCTCCGGACCAGTAGGTGGCGCTGCGCCGAAACACAGCATGTAGCCTCAGGTCATGCTTGTGATGACATGTACCAAGTTTGGTCTGAATCCGATAAAGCGTTGCGGAGATACGGCCTTACATCTGTTTTCGCAAGCGCTACGTAAAATGTATTCGTGGGTTTATCGAAAACTGTTAAGCGAATCAACTTGAATTCCATAACTTTTTGTCAGCATGGTCTGTAGATGATCTGGTTCAATTTTCGTGCAAATCGGACAAACCGTCTAGGACGAGTTCGAAAAAGTAGCTTTTTAGATAAATTCAAAATGGCGGCCATATTGTTATGACAGAAATGATGTCATAGGGTGCAATCGAATTGGCATGAGCTCAGGAATCAGAGAGAAAAATAATTTTGTTGATTGGCCTTACGGTTCAAAAGTTATTAGCAAAATAAAAGTGAAACTTTGGACAGGTGGTGGCGCTAGAGGGAATGACTTAGACACACCAAAATTGGTGTATTTAATGTTGGGACTGTCCTCTATCAGAATGTCAAACCAAAACAACTTTCACGCATTCGGTTCTATGGGCTGCCATAGACTCCCAGTTGGAAGAAGGAAGAATAATAATAATAAGAACGGGAACAGATACAATAGGTGCCTACGCACCTTCGGTGCTTGGCCCCTAAATATAGCTGCAAGCAGCAATTACCGGGGCCAAGCAGAATAAGACGACAAGACATGCCGACATGTCTGAAAGTGTCAGATCAACTGCAACAATGAGCAATTAAAGACATTTAAAGAGGATTTTAGGCAAAATGGCTTAAAAATCATAGAAACAATAATTAAATATATGATTTAATGGATTATCACTTTCGACCAATAGGTGGCGCAGTTACAAAACTGATGTGATGTGGTCAGAGTGAAGTGACAATGACACATACAAAGTTTGGTGTCAATATGTCAAGGCATTGCAGAGATAAAGCCTGAATAATGCTTTTAGCATCATGCCTCAAATTTGCTGCTGCACTATACAAAAATGGTTTCGTCAATCGACACGAAATCCATAACTTTCAGTCGGCACAGTCTGGAGATGATATGATTCGATTTTGGTGAAAATCGGACAAACGGTGTAGGAGGAGTTCGAAAAAGTAGGTTTTGAATGAAAATAGCATTTTATTTCACAAAACTGCATTGAAGTCAATGGGAATTTCATGTTTTGTTCTATTATAGTGCCACCAAGAGGCTGAGTCCCACCATCTTTTTTACATGTCCTCAGAGTGAGCTCATACATATGTGTGTCGATTTTGGTGAAAATATCTCAATTCGCTTCGGAGTTATAGACATTTATATGAAAAAACATGTAAAAAATGACTGACACATGACTTTGTTTGGAATTTACTACCCCTAAACATCAATATTTTCGCATTTGGGCATTGGCGTTTAGCTATCGACCTATGTTTCCAAACTTCTGACGGTGGTTTCATCTCGATCGGACTAGCGGTTTCAAAGATATAGCCAAATGTTTTTTAAGCGCTAAATCACAACGCTACACAAACCGTAAGGCGAAACCTAGCATGTTTGGTATCATAGGACTCGGCAACGATTCAGGAGTCTAAAAAGATGAGTTTCGTGAAAATAAGTCGACCACACCCAAAGTTATAAGCATTTGAAAAAAAAAATTCACCACTAGGTGGCGCTGTTTCGAAACTTCTCACGCTCATTCAGGGCATTGTGCTGATGACCCATACCACGTTTCGTAACAATCTGTTCATGCGTTCTTAAAATACAGCATTTTAGCACAAAATTCAAAATGGCCGACAGTCAAAATGGCCGATATGGTAATATTGGATATCAGTCGACTCGGCATGTTACCCTGAATCTAACGAGACCAATTTTATGATTTTTGGACAAACTGTTCAGAAGTTATAAGCAAAAATAGCCATTTTTCATATCTCCGGACCAGTAGGTGGCGCTGCGCCGAAACACAGCATGTAGCCTCAGGTCATGCTTGTGATGACATGTACCAAGTTTGGTCTGAATCCGATAAAGCGTTGCGGAGATACGGCCTTACATCTGTTTTCGCAAGCGCTACGTAAAATGTATTCGTGGGTTTATCGAAAACTGTTAAGCGAATCAACTTGAATTCCATAACTTTTTGTCAGCATGGTCTGTAGATGATCTGGTTCAATTTTCGTGCAAATCGGACAAACCGTCTAGGACGAGTTCGAAAAAGTAGCTTTTTAGATAAATTCAAAATGGCGGCCATATTGTTATGACAGAAATGATGTCATAGGGTGCAATCGAATTGGCATGAGCTCAGGAATCAGAGAGAAAAATAATTTTGTTGATTGGCCTTACGGTTCAAAAGTTATTAGCAAAATAAAAGTGAAACTTTGGACAGGTGGTGGCGCTAGAGGGAATGACTTAGACACACCAAAATTGGTGTATTTAATGTTGGGACTGTCCTCTATCAGAATGTCAAACCAAAACAACTTTCCCGCATTCGGTTCTATGGGCTGCCATAGACTCCCAGTTGGAAGAAGGAAGAATAATAATAAATATAGCTGCAAGCAGCAATTACCGGGGCCAAGCAGAATAAGACGACAAGACATGCCAACATGTCTGAAAGTGTCAGACCAACTGCAACAATGAGCAATTAAAGACATTTAAAGAGGATTTCAGGCGAAATGGCTGAAAAATCATGTAAAAAGTGATTCAAAATATGATTTAATGGATTGTCACTTTTGACCAAAAGGTGGCGCTGTTACGAAATTGATGTGGTGTGGTCAGAGTAAGGAGACAGTGACACATACAAAGTTTTGTGTCAATATGTCGAGGCATTGCAGATATAAAGCCTGAATAGTCATTTTGGCATCATGCCTCAACTTTGCTGCTGTGCTATACGAAAACAGTTTCATCAATCGACACGAAATCCATAACTTTTTGTCGGCACAGTCTGGAGATGATACGATTCGATTTTGGTGAAAATCGGACAAACGGTCTAGGAGGAGTTCGAAAAAGTAGGTTTTGAATGAAAATCAAGATGGCGGACAGGAAGTTTGGCCAAATAAGGAAAACTTGGTATCTATGTTCTCGGCTTGACCCAAGGAATCTATTAAGACCCGTGGCATTTCAATAGCCAGATTTATTCAAAAGTTATTAGCCTTTTTGGAAATTTTGTTATAACTTTTGACCACTAGGTGGCGCTGTCTTGAAATATTTTGGTTGCCTTCAGGGGATGGTGCTGATGACACAATCTGAGTTTCGTAATATTACACCAATGCATTTGTTTAGTATAGCATTTTATTTCACAAAACTGTATTGAAGTCAATGGGAATTTCATATTTTGTTCAATTATAGCGCCACCAAGAGGCTCAGTCCCACAATTTTTTTTATGTGTCCTCAGAGTGAGCCCATACATATATGTGTCGATTTTGGTGCAAATATCTCAATTTGCTTCGGAGTTATAGATATTTATATGAAAAAACACGTAAAAAATGACTGACACATGACTTTGATTGAATATTACTACCCCTAAACATCAATATTTTCGCATTTGGGCTTTGCCATATAGTTAACAAGCTATGATTCCAAACTTCTGACGGTGGTTTCGTCTTGATCGGACAAACGGTTTCGAAGATATAGCCTAATGTTTTTTAAGCGCTAAATCACAACGCTACACAAACCGTAAGGCGAAACCTAGAATGTTTGGTATCGTTGGACTCGGCAACGATTCAGGAGTCTAATGAGATGAGTTTCGTGAAAATAAGTCGATCACTCCCAAAGTTATAAGCATTTGAAAAAAAAAATTCACCACTAGGTGGCGCTGTTTCGAAACTTCTCACACTCCTTCAGGACATCGTGTTGATGACCCATACCAAGTTTCGTAACAATCCGTTCATGCGTTGTTAAAATACAGCATTTTAGCACAAAATTCAAAATGGCCGACAGTCAAAATGGCCGATATGGCAAAATTGGATATCAGTCGACTCGGCATGTCGCCCTGAATCTATCAAGACCAATTTTATGATTTTTGGACAAGCTGTTCAGAAGTTATAAGCAAAAATAGCCATTTTTCATATCTCCAGACCAGTAGGTGGCGCTGCGCCGAAACGCAGCATGTAGCCTCAGGTCATGCTTGTGAGTACATGTACCAGGTTTGGTCTGAATACGATAAACCGTTGCGGAGATACAGCCTTACGACTGTTTTTGCTAGCGCTACGTAAAATGTATTCGTGCGTTTATCGAAAACGGTTTGACGAATCAATTTGAATTCCATAACTTTTGGTCAGCACTGCCTGAAGATGATCTGGTTCAATTTTTGTGCAAATCGGACAAACCGTCTAGGACGAGTTCGAAAAAGTAGCTTTTTCAGAAAATTCAAAATGGTGGCCATATTTATATGACGGAAAATGACGTCATAGGGTGCAAACGAATCGGCATGAGCTCAGAAATAAGAGGAAAAAATAATTTTGTTGATTGGCCTTACGGTTCAAAAGTTATTAGCAAAATAAAAGTGAAAATTTGGACAGGTGGTGGCGCTAGAGGGAATGACTTAGAAACACAAAAATTGGTGTATTTAATGTTGGGACTGTCCTCTATCAGAATGTCAAACCAAAACAACTTTCCCGCAATCGGTTCTATGGGCTGCCATAGACTCCCAGTCGGAAAAATGAAGAATAATAATAAGAACGGGAACAGATACAATAGGTGCCTCCGCACCTTCGGTGCTTGGCCCCTAAATATAGCTGCAAGCAGCAATTATCGGGGCCAAGCGCAAGCAGACGACAGGATATGCCAACATGGCTGAAGGTGTCAGACCAACTGCAACAATGAGCAATTAAATACATTTAAAGAGGATTTTAGGCGAAATGGCTGAAAAATCATATAAAAAGTCATTCGAAATATGATTTAATGGATTATCACTTTCGACCAATCTGTGGCGCAGTTACAAAACTGATGTGATGTGGTCAGAGTGAAGTGACAATGACACATACAAAGTTTGGTGTCAATATGTCAAGGCATTGCAGAGATAAAGCCTGAATAGTGCTTTTAGCATCATGCCTCAACTTTGCTGCTACGCTATACGAAAACGGTTTCGTCTATAGACACGAAATCCATAACTTTTAGTCAGCACAGTCTGGAGATGATACGATTCGATTTTGGTGAAAATCGGACAAACGGTCTAGGAGGAGTTCGAAAAAGTAGGTTTTGACTGAAAATCAAGATGGCGGACAGGAAGCTAGGCCAAATAAGGAAACCTTGGTATCTATGTTCTCGTCTTGACCCAAGGAATCCATTAAGACCAGTTGCATTACAATAGGCCAACTTATTCAAAAGTTATTAGCAGTTTTGTAAATTTTGTTATAACTTTTGACCACTAGGTGGCACTGTCTCGAAATATTTTGGGTACCTTCAGGGGATGGTGCTGATGGCACATTTTGAGTTTCGTAATATTACACCAATGCATTTGTTTAGTATAGCATTTTATTTCACAAAACTGCATTGAAGTCAATGGGAATTTCATGTTTTGTTCTATTATAGCGCCACCAAGAGGCTGAGTCCCACCTTCTTTTTTACATGTCCTCAGAGTGAGCTCATACATATGTGTGTCGATTTTGGTGAAAATATCTCAATTCGCTTCGGAGTTATAGACATTTATATGAAAAAACATGTAAAAAATGACTGACACATGACTTTGTTTGGAATTTACTACCCCTAAACATCAATATTTTCGCATTTGGGCATTGGCGTATAGCTATCGACCTATGTTTCCAAACTTCTGACGGTGGTTTCATCTCGATCGGACTAGCGGTTTCAAAGATATAGCCAAATGTTTTTTAAGCGCTAAATCACAACGCTACACAAACCGTAAGGCGAAACCTAGCATGTTTGGTATCATAGGACTCGGCAACGATTCAGGAGTCTAAAAAGATGAGTTTCGTGAAAATAAGTCGACCACACCCAAAGTTATAAGCATTTGAAAAAAAAATTCACCACTAGGTGGCGCTGTTTCGAAACTTCTCAGGCTCATTCAGGGCATTGTGCTGATGACCCATACCACGTTTCGTAACAATCTGTTCATGCGTTCTTAAAATACAGCATTTTAGCACAAAATTCAAAATGGCCGACAGTCAAAATGGCCGATATGGTAATATTGGATATCAGTCGACTCGGCATGTTACCCTGAATCTAACGAGACCAATTTTATGATTTTTGGACAAACTGTTCAGAAGTTATAAGCAAAAATAGCCATTTTTCATATCTCCGGACCAGTAGGTGGCGCTGCGCCGAAACACAGCATGTAGCCTCAGGTCATGCTTGTGATGACATGTACCAAGTTTGGTCTGAATACGATAAACCGTTGCGGAGATACGGCCTTACATCTGTTTTCGCAAGCGCTACGTAAAATGTATTCGTGGGTTTATCGAAAACTGTTAAGCGAATCAACTTGAATTCCATAACTTTTTGTCAGCATGGTCTGTAGATGATCTGGTTCAATTTTCGTGCAAATCGGACAAACCGTCTAGGACGAGTTCGAAAAAGTAGCTTTTTAGATAAATTCAAAATGGCGGCCATATTGTTATGACAGAAATGATGTCATAGGGTGCAATCGAATTGGCATGAGCTCAGGAATCAGAGAGAAAAATAATTTTGTTGATTGGCCTTACGGTTCAAAAGTTATTAGCAAAATAAAAGTGAAACTTTGGACAGGTGGTGGCGCTAGAGGGAATGACTTAGACACACCAAAATTGGTGTATTTAATGTTGGGACTGTCCTCTATCAGAATGTCAAACCAAAACAACTTTCCCGCATTCGGTTCTATGGGCTGCCATAGACTCCCAGTTGGAAGAAGGAAGAATAATAATAATAAGAACGGGAACAGATACAATAGGTGCCTACGCACCTTCGGTGCTTGGCCCCTAAATATAGCTGCAAGCAGCAATTACCGGGGCCAAGCAGAATAAGACGACAAGACATGCCGACATGTCTGAAAGTGTCAGACCAACTGCAACAATGAGCAATTAAAGACATTTAAAGAGGATTTTAGACGAAATGGCTGAAAAATCATAGAAACAGTAATTAAAAATATGATTTAATGGATTATCACTTTCGACAAATAGGTGGCGCAGTTACAAAACTGATGTGATGTGGTCAGAGTGAGGAGACAATGACACATACAAAGTTTGGTGTCAATATGTCAAGGCATTGCAGAGATAAAGCCTGAATAGTGCTATTAGCATCATGCCTCAAATTTGCTGCTGCGCTATACGAAAACGGTTTCGTCAATTGACACGAAATCCATAACTTTTAGTCGGCACAGTCTGGGGATGATACGATTCGATTTTGGTGAAAATCGGACAAACGGTGTGGGAGGAGTTCGAAAAAGTAGGTTTTGAATGAAAATAGCATTTTATCTCACAAAACTGTATTGAAGTCAATGGGAATTTCATGTTTTGTTCTATTATAGCGCCACCAAGAGGCTCAGTCCCACAATTTTTTTTTACGTGTCCTCAGAGTGAGCCCATACATATGTGTGTCAGTTTTGGTGAAAATATCTCAATTTGCTTTAGAGTTATAAACATTTATATGAAAAAACACGTAAAAAATGACTGACACATGACTTTGTTTGAATTTTACTACCCCTAAACATCAATATTTTCGCATTTGGGCATTGGTGTATAGCTATCGACCTATGTTTCCAAACTTCTGACGGTGGTTTCGTCTCGATCGGACAAGCGGTTTCGAAGATATAGCCTAATGTTTTTTAAGCGCTAAATCACAACGCTACACAAACCGTAAGGCGAAACCTAGCATGTTTGGTATCGTAGGACTCGGCAAGGTTTCAGGAGTCTAATTAGATGAGTCTCGTGAAAATAAGTCGACCGCACCCAAAGTTATAAGCATTTGAAAAAAAAAATTCCCCACTAGGTGGCGCTGTTTCGAAACTTCTCACACTCCTTCAGGACATCGTGCTGATGACCCATGCCAAGTTTCGTAACAATCCGTTCATGCGTTCATAAAATACAGCATTTTAGCACATAATTCAAAATGGCCGACAGTCAAAATGGCCGATATGGTAAAATTGGATATCAGTCGACTCGGCATGTCGCCCTGAATCTAACGAGACCAATTGTATGATTTTTGGACAAACTGTTCAGAAGTTATAAGCAAAAATAGCCATTTTTCATATCTCCGGACCAGTAGGTGGCGCTGCGCCGAAACGCAGCATGTAGCCTCAGGTCATGCTTGTGATGACATGTACCAAGTTTGGTCTGAATACGATAAACCGTTGCAGAGATACAGCCTTACGACTGTTTTTGCAGGCGCTACGTAAAATTTGTTCGTGCGTTTATTGAAAACGGTTTGACGAATCAATTTGAATTCCATAACTTTTGGTCAGCACTGCCTGAAGATGATCTGGTTCAATTTTCGTGCAAATCGGACAAACCGTCTAGGACGAGTTCGAAAAAGTAGGTTTTTCGAATGAATCAAAATGGCGGCCATATTTTTATTACAGAAAATGAAGTCATAGGATGCAATCGAATCGGCATGAGCTCAGGAATCAGAGGAAAAAATAATTTTGTTGATTGGCCTTACAGTTCAAAAGTTATTAGCAAAATAAAAGTGAAACTTTGGACAGGTGGTGGCGCTAGAGGGAATGACTTAGAAACACCAAAATTGGTGTATTTAATGTTGGGACTGTGCTCTATCAGAATGTCAAACCAAAACAACTTTCCCGCAATCGGTTCTATGGGCTGCCATAGACTTCAAGAGCGGAAGAAGAAGAAGAATAATAAATATAGCTGCAAGCAGCAATTATCGGGGCCAAGCGCAAGCAGACGACAGGATATGCCAACATGGCTGAAGGTGTCAGACCAACTGCAACAATGAGCAATTAAATACATTTAAAGAGGATTTTAGGCGAAATGGCTGAAAAATCATATAAAAAGTCATTCGAAATATGATTTAATGGATTATCACTTTCGACCAATCTGTGGCGCAGTTACAAAACTGATGTGATGTGGTCAGTGTGAAGTGACAATGACACATACAAAGTTTGGTGTCAATATGTCAAGGCATTGCAGAGATAAAGCCTGAATAGTGCTTTTAGCATCATGCCTCAACTTTGCTGCTACGCTATACGAAAACGATTTCGTCTATAGACACGAAATCCATAACTTTTAGTCAGCACAGTCTGGAGATGATACGATTCGATTTTGGTGAAAATCGGACAAACGGTCTAGGAGGAGTTCGAAAAAGTAGGTTTTGACTGAAAATCAAGATGGCGGACAGGAAGCTAGGCCAAATAAGGAAACCTTGGTATCTATGTTCTCGTCTTGACCCAAGGAATCTATTAAGACCAGTTGCATTACAATAGGCCAACTTATTCAAAAGTTATTAGCAGTTTTGTAAATTTTGTTATAACTTTTGACCACTAGGTGGCACTGTCTCAAAATATTTTGGGTACCTTCAGGGGATGCTGCTGATGGCACATTTTGAGTTTCGTAATATTACACCAATGCATTTGTTTAGTATAGCATTTTATTTCACAAAACTGCATTGAAGTCAATGGGAATTTCATGTTTTGTTCTATTATAGCGCCACCAAGAGGCTGAGTGCCACCATCTTTTTTACATGTCCTCAGAGTGAGCTCATACATATGTGTGTCGATTTGGGTGAAAATATCTCAATTCGCTTCGGAGTTATAGACATTTATATGAAAGAACATGTAAAAAATGACTGACACATGACTTTGTTTGGAATTTACTACCCCTAAACATCAATATTTTCGCATTTGGGCATTGGCGTATAGCTATCGACCTATGTTTCCAAACTTCTGACGGTGGTTTCATCTCGATCGGACTAGCGGTTTCAAAGATATAGCCAAATGTTTTTTAAGCGCTAAATCACAACGCTACACAAACCGTAAGGCGAAACCTAGCATGTTTGGTATCATAGGACTCGGCAACGATTCAGGAGTCTAAAAAGATGAGTTTCGTGAAAATAAGTCGACCACACCCAAAGTTATAAGCATTTGGAAAAAAAAATTCACCACTAGGTGGCGCTGTTTCGAAACTTCTCAGGCTCATTCAGGGCATTGTGCTGATGACCCATACCACGTTTCGTAACAATCTGTTCATGCTTTCTTAAAATACAGCATTTTAGCACAAAATTCAAAATGGCCGACAGTCAAAATGGCCGATATGGTAATATTGGATATCAGTCGACTCGGCATGTTACCCTGAATCTAACGAGACCAATTTTATGATTTTTGGACAAACTGTTCAGAAGTTATAAGCAAAAATAGCCATTTTTCATATCTCCGGACCAGTAGGTGGCGCTGCGCCGAAACACAGCATGTAGCCTCAGGTCATGCTTGTGATGACATGTACCAAGTTTGGTCTGAATACGATAAACCGTTGCAGAGATACAGCCTTACGACTGTTTTTGCAGGCGCTACGTAAAATTTGTTCGTGCGTTTATTGAAAACGGTTTGACGAATCAATTTGAATTCCATAACTTTTGGTCAGCACTGCCTGAAGATGATCTGGTTCAATTTTCGTGCAAATCGGACAAACCGTCTAGGACGAGTTCGAAAAAGTAGCTTTTTCAGAAAATTAAAAATGGCGGCCATATTTATATGACGGAAAATGACGTCATAGGGTGCAATCGAATCGGCATGAGCTCAGAAATAAGAGGAAAAAAGAATTTTGTTGATTGGCCTTACGGTTCAAAAGTTATTAGCAAAATAAAAGTGAAACTTTGGACAGGTGGTGGCGCTAGAGGGAATGACTTAGAAACACAAAAATTGGTGTATTTAATGTTGGGACTGTCCTCTATCAGAATGTCAAACCAAAACAACTTTCCCGCAATCGGTTCTATGGGCTGCCATAGACTCCAAGAGCGGAAGAAGAAGAAGAATAATAATAAATATAGCTGCAAGCAGCAATTACCGGGGCCAAGCAGAATAAGACGACAAGACATGCCAACATGTCTGAAAGTGTCAGACCAACTGCAACAATGAGCAATTAAAGACATTTAAAGAGGATTTTAGGCGAAATGGCTGAAAAATCATGTAAAAAGTGATTCAAAATATGATTTAATGGATTGTCACTTTTGACCAAAAGGTGGCGCTGTTACGAAATTGATGTGGTGTGGTCAGAGTAAGGAGACAGTGACACATACAAAGTTTTGTGTCAATATGTCGAGGCATTGCAGATATAAAGCCTGAATAGTCATTTTGGCATCATGCCTCAACTTTGCTGCTGTGCTATACGAAAACGGTTTCATCAATCGACACGAAATCCATAACTTTTTGTCGGCACAGTCTGGAGATGATACGATTCGATTTTGGTGAAAATCGGACAAACGGTCTAGGAGGAGTTCGAAAAAGTAGGTTTTGAATGAAAATCAAGATGGCGGACAGGAAGTTTGGCCAAATAAGGAAAACTTGGTATCTATGTTCTCGGCTTGACCCAAGGAATCTATTAAGACCCGTGGCATTTCAATAGCCAGATTTATTCAAAAGTTATTAGCCTTTTTGGAAATTTTGTTATAACTTTTGACCACTAGGTGGCGCTGTCTTAAAAAAGAGGATTTTAGACGAAATGGCTGAAAAATCATAGAAACAGTAATTAAAAATATGATTTAATGGATTATCACTTTCGACAAATAGGTGGCGCAGTTACAAAACTGATGTGATGTGGTCAGAGTGAGGAGACAATGACACATACAAAGTTTGGTGTCAATATGTCAAGGCATTGCAGAGATAAAGCCTGAATAGTGCTATTAGCATCATGCCTCAAATTTGCTGCTGCGCTATACGAAAACGGTTTCGTCAATTGACACGAAATCCATAACTTTTAGTCGGCACAGTCTGGGGATGATACGATTCGATTTTGGTGAAAATCGGACAAACGGTGTGGGAGGAGTTCGAAAAAGTAGGTTTTGAATGAAAATAGCATTTTATCTCACAAAACTGTATTGAAGTCAATGGGAATTTCATGTTTTGTTCTATTATAGCGCCACCAAGAGGCTCAGTCCCACAATTTTTTTTACGTGTCCTCAGAGTGAGCCCATACATATGTGTGTCAGTTTTGGTGAAAATATCTCAATTTGCTTTAGAGTTATAAACATTTATATGAAAAAACACGTAAAAAATGACTGACACATGACTTTGTTTGAATTTTACTACCCCTAAACATCAATATTTTCGCATTTGGGCATTGGTGTATAGCTATCGACCTATGTTTCCAAACTTCTGACGGTGGTTTCGTCTCGATCGGACAAGCGGTTTCGAAGATATAGCCTAATGTTTTTTAAGCGCTAAATCACAACGCTACACAAACCGTAAGGCGAAACCTAGCATGTTTGGTATCGTAGGACTCGGCAAGGTTTCAGGAGTCTAATTAGATGAGTCTCGTGAAAATAAGTCGACCGCACCCTAAGTTATAAGCATTTGAAAAAAAAAATTCCCCACTAGGTGGCGCTGTTTCGAAACTTCTCACACTCCTTCAGGACATCGTGCTGATGACCCATGCCAAGTTTCGTAACAATCCGTTCATGCGTTCATAAAATACAGCATTTTAGCACATAATTCAAAATGGCCGACAGTCAAAATGGCCGATATGGTAAAATTGGATATCAGTCGACTCGGCATGTCGCCCTGAATCTAACGAGACCAATTTTATGATTTTTGGACAAACTGTTCAGAAGTTATAAGCAAAAATAGCCATTTTTCATATCTCCGGACCAGTAGGTGGCGCTGCGCCGAAACGCAGCATGTAGCCTCAGGTCATGCTTGTGATGACATGTACCAAGTTTGGTCTGAATACGATAAACCGTTGCAGAGATACAGCCTTACGACTGTTTTTGCAGGCGCTACGTAAAATTTGTTTGTGCGTTTATTGAAAACGGTTTGACGAATCAATTTGAATTCCATAACTTTGGGTCAGCACTGCCTGAAGATGATCTGGTTCAATTTTCGTGCAAATCGGACAAACCGTCTAGGACGAGTTCGAAAAAGTAGCTTTTTCAGAAAATTAAAAATGGCGGCCATATTTATATGACGGAAAATGACGTCATAGGGTGCAATCGAATCGGCATGAGCTCAGAAATAAGAGGAAAAAAGAATTTTGTTGATTGGCCTTACGGTTCAAAAGTTATTAGCAAAATAAAAGTGAAACTTTGGACAGGTGGTGGCGCTAGAGGGAATGACTTAGAAACACAAAAATTGGTGTATTTAATGTTGGGACTGTCCTCTATCAGAATGTCAAACCAAAACAACTTTCCCGCAATCGGTTCTATGGGCTGCCATAGACTCCCATGGCGGAAGAAGAAGAAGAATAATAATAAATATAGCTGCAAGCAGCAATTATCGGGGCCAAGCGCAAGCAGATGACAGGATATGCCAACATGGCTGAAGGTGTCAGACCATCTGCAACAATGAGCAATTAAATACATTTAAAGAGGATTTTAGGCGAAATGGCTGAAAAATCATATAAAAAGTCATTCAAAATATGATTTAATGGATTATCACTTTCGACCAATAGGTGGCGCAGTTACAAATGTGATGTGATGTGGTCAGAGTGAAGTGACAATGACACATACAAAGTTTGGTGTCAATATGTCAAGGCATTGCAGAGATAAAGCCTGAATAGTGCTTTTAGCATCATGCCTCAAGTTTGCTGCTACGCTATACGAAAACGGTTTCGTCTATAGACACGAAATCCATAACTTTTAGTCAGCACAGTCTGGAGATGATACGATTCGATTTTGGTGAAAATTGGACAAACGGTCTAGGAGGAGTTCGAAAAAGTAGGTTTTGAATGAAAATCAAGATGGCGGACAAGAAGTTTGACCAAATAAGGAAAATTTGGTATCTATGTTCTCGGCTTGACCCAAGGAATCTATTAAGACCAGTGGCATTTACATAGGCCGATGTATTCAAAAGTTATTAGCAGTTTTGGAAATGTTGTTATAACTTTTGACCACTAGGTGGCGCTGTCTCTAAATATTTTGGGTACCTTCAGGGGATGGTGCTGATGGCACATTCTGAGTTTCGTAATATTACACCAATGCATTTGTTTAGTATAGCATTTTATTTCACAAAACTGCATTGAAGTCAATGGGAATTTCATGTTTTGTTCTATTATAGCGCCACCAAGAGGCTCAGTCCCACCATTTTTTTTATGTGTCCTCAGAGTGAGCCCATACATATATGTGTCGATTTTGGTGCAAAAATCTCAATTTGCTTCGGAGTTATAGACATTTATATGAAAAAACACGAAAAAAATGACTGACACATGACTTTGATTGGAAATTAGTACCCCTAAACATCAATATTTTCGCATTTGGGCATTGGCGTATAGCTATCGACCTATGTTTCCAAACTTCTGACGGTGGTTTCGTCTCGATCGGACTAGCGGTTTCAAAGATATAGCCAAATGTTTTTTAAGCGCTAAATCACAACGCTACACAAACCGTAAGGCAAAACCTAGCATGTTTGGTATCGTAGGACTCGGCAATGATTCAGGAGTCTAAAAAGATGAGTTTCGTGAAAATAAGTCGACCACACCCAAAGTTATAAGCATTTGAAAAAAAAAATTCACCACTAGGTGGCGCTGTTTCGAAACTTCTCAGGCTCATTCAGGGCATTGTGCTGATGACCCATACCACGTTTCGTAACAATCCGTTTATGCGTTCATAAAATACAGAATTTTAGCACAAAATTCAAAATGGCCGACAGCCAAAATGACCGATATGGTCAAATTGGATATCAGTCGACTCGGCATGTTGCCCTGAATCTAACGAGACCAATTGTATGATTTTTGGACAAACTGTTCAGAAGTTATAAGCAAAAATAGCCATTTTTCATATCTCCGGACCAGTAGGTGGCGCTGCGCCGAAACACAGCATGTAGCCTCAGGTCATGCTTGTGAGTACAAGTACCAAGTTTGGTCTGAATACGATAAACCGTTGCGGAGATACGGCCTTACGACTGTTTTTGCTAGCGCTACGTAAAATGTATTCGTGCGTTTATCGAAAACGGTTTGACGAATCCATTTGAATTCCATAACTTTTTGTCAGCACTACCTGAAGATGATCTGGTTCAATTTTCGTGCAAATCGGACAAACCGTCTAGGACGAGTTCGAAAAAGTAGCTTTTTTTGAAAATTCAAGATGGCGGCCATATTTTTATGACGGCAAATGACGTCATAGGGTGCAATCGAATCGCCATGAGCTCAGGAATCAGTGGAAAAAAGAATTTCGCTGATTGGCCTTACGGTTCAAAAGTTATTAGCAAAATAAAAGTGAAATTTTGGACAGGTGGTGGCGCTAGAGGGAATGACTTAGAAACACCAAAATTGGTGTATTTAATGTTGAGACGGTCCTCTATCAGAATGTCAAACCAAAACAACTTTCCCGCAATCGGTTCTATGGGCTGCCATAGACTCCCAGTCGGAAGAAGGAAGAATAATAATAATAATAAATATAGCTGCAAGCAGCAATTATCGGGGCCAAGCGCAAGCAGATGACAGGATATGCCAACATGGCTGAAGGTGTCAGACCAACTGGAACAATGAGCAATTAAATACATTTAAAGAGGATTTTAGGCGAAATGGCTGAAAAATCATATAAAAAGTCATTTAAAATATGATTTAATGGATTATCACTTTCGACCAATAGGTGGAGCAGTTACAAAACTGATGTGATGTGGTCAGAGTGAAGTGACAATGACATATACAAAGTTTGGTGTCAATATTTCAAGGGATTTCAGAGATAAAGCCTGAATAGTGCTTTTGGCATCATGCCTCAACTTTGCTGCTGCGCTATACGAAAACAGTTTCGTCTATCGACACGAAATCCATAACGTTTAGTCGGCACAGTCTGGAGATGATACGATTCGATTTTGGTGAAAATCGGACAAACGGTCTAGGAGGAGTTCGAAAAAGTAGGTTTTGAATGAAAATCAAGATGGCGGACAGGAAGTTTGGCCAAATAAGGAAAACTTGGTATCTATGTTCTCGGCTTGACCCAGGGAATCTATTAAGACCAGTGGCATTTCAATAGCCAGATTTATTCAAAAGTTATTAGCCTTTTTGGAAATTTTGTTATAACTTTTGACCACTAGGTGGCGCTGTCTCAAAATCTTTTGGGTACCTTCAAGGGATGGAGCTGATGGCACATTCTGAGTTTCGTAATATTACACCAATGCATTTGTTTAGTATAGCATTTTATTTCACAAAACTGTATTGAAGTCAATGGGAATTTCATGTTTTGTTCTGTTATAGCGCCACCAAGAGGCTCAGTCACACCATTTTTTTTTATGTGTCCTCAGAGTGAGCCCATACATATGTGTGTCAATTTTGGTGAAGATATCTCAATTCGCTTCGGAGTTATAGACATTTATATGAAAAAACACGTAAAAAATGACTGACACATGACTTTGATTGGAATTTACTACCCCTAAACATCAATATTTTTGCATTTGGGCATTGGCGTTTTGCTATCGACCTATGTTTCCAAACTTCTGACGGTGGTTTCGTCTTGATCGGACTATCGGTTTCGAAGATATAGCCAAATGTTTTTTAAGCGCTAAATCACAACGCTACACAAACCGTAAGGCGAAACCTAGCATGTTTGGTATCGTGGGACTCGGCAACGATTCAGGACTGTAATGAGATGAGTCTCGTGAAAATAAGTCGACCACACCCAAAGTTATAAGCATTTGGGAAAAAAAATTCACCACTAGGTGGCGCTGTTTCGAAAGTTCTCAGGTTCCTTCAGGACATCGTGATGATGACCAATACCAAGTTTCGTAACAATTCGTTCATGCGTTCATAAAATACAGCATTTTAGCACAAAATTCAAAATGGCTGACAGTCAAAATGGCCGATATGGTCAAATTGGATATCAGTCGAATCGGCATGTTGCCCTGAATCTAACGAGACCAATTTTATGATTTTTGGACAAACTGTTCAAAACCTATAAGCAAAAATAGCCATTTTCCATATCTCCGGACCAGTAGGTGGCGCTGCGCCGAAACACAGCATGTAGCCTCAGGTCATACCTGTGATGACATGTACCAAGTTTGGTCTGAATACGATAAACCGTTGCGGAGATAGAGCCCTACGACTGTTTTTGCAGGCGCTACGTAAAATTAGTTCGAGCGTTTTTCGAAAACGGTTTAACGAATCAATTTGAATTCCATAACTTTTTGTCAGCACTGCCTGAAGATGATCTGGTTCAATTTTCGTGCGAATCGGACAAACCGTCTAGGACGAGTTCGAAAAAGTAGGTTTTACGAAAAATTAAAAATGGCGGCCATATTGTTATGACGGAAAATGAAGTCATAGGGTGCAATCGAATCGGCATGAGCTCAGGAATCAGAGGAAAAAAGAATTTTGTTGATTGACCTCACGGTTCAAAAGTTATTAGCAAAATAAAAGTGAAACTTTGGACAGGTGGTGGCGCTAGAGGGAATGACTTAGAAACAACAAAATTGGTGTATTTAATGTTGGGAGAGTCCTCTATCAGAATGTCAATCCAAAACAACTTTCCCGCAATCGGTTCTATGGGCTGCCATAGACACCCAGTCGGAAGAAACGGAAGAATAATAATAATAAGAACGGGAACAGATACAATAGGTGCCTACGCACCTTCGGTGCTTGGCCCCTAATAATAATAAGAACGGGAACGAAAACAATAGGTGCCTCCGCACCTTCGGTGCTTGGCCCCTAAATATAGCTGCAAGCAGCAATTACCGGGGCCAAGCAGAATAAGACGACAAGACATGCCAAAATGTCTGAAAGTGTCAGACCAACTGCAACAATGAGCAATTAAAGACATTTAAAGAGGATTTTAGGCGAAATGGCTGAAAAATCATGTAAAAAGTGATTCAAAATATGATTTAATGGATTGTCACTTTTGACCAAAAGGTGGCGCTGTTACGAAATTGATGTGGTGTGGTCAGAGTAAGTAGACAGTGACACATACAAAGTTTTGTGTCAATATGTCGAGGCATTGCAGATATAAAGCCTGAATAGTCATTTTGGCATCATGCCTCAACTTTGCTGCTGTGCTATACGAAAACGGTTTCATCAATCGACACGAAATCCATAACTTTTTGTCGGCACAGTCTGGAGATGATACGATTCGATTTTGGTGAAAATCGGACAAACGGTCTAGGAGGAGTTCGAAAAAGTAGGTTTTGAATGAAAATCAAGATGGCGGACAGGAAGTTTGGCCAAATAAGGAAAACTTGGTATCTATGTTCTCGGCTTGACCCAAGGAATCTATTAAGAACCGTGGAATTTCAATAGCCAGACTTATTCAAAAGTTATTAGCCTTTTTGGAAATTTTGTTATAACTTTTGACCACTAGGTGGCGCTGTCTTGAAATATTTTGGTTGCCTTCAGGGGATGGTGCTGATGACACAATCTGAGTTTCGTAATATTACACCAATGCATTTGTTTAGTATAGCATTTTATTTCACAAAACTGTATTGAAGTCAATGGGAATTTCATATTTTGTTCAATTATAGCGCCACCAAGAGGCTCAGTCCCACAATTTTTTTTACGTGTCCTCAGAGTGAGCCCATACATATGTGTGTCAATTTTGGTGAAAATATCTCAATTCGCTTCGGAGTTATAGACATTTATATGAAAAAACACGAAAAAAATGACTGACACATGACTTTGATTGGAAATTAGTACCCCTAAACATCAATATTTTCGCATTTGGGCATTGGCGTATAGCTATCGACCTATGTTTCCAAACTTCTGACGGTGGTTTCGTCTCGATCGGACTAGCGGTTTCAAAGATATAGCCAAATGTTTTTTAAGCGCTAAATCACAACGCTACACAAACCGTAAGGCGAAACCTAGCATGTTTGGTATCGTAGGACTCGGCAACGATTCAGGAGTCTAAAAAGATGAGTTTCGTGAAAATAAGTTGACCACACCCAAAGTTATAAGCCTTTGAAAAAAAAAATTCACCACTAGGTGGCGCTGTTTCGAAACTTCTCAGGCTCATTCAGGGCATTGTGCTGATGACCCATACCACGTTTCGTAACAATCCGTTCATGCGTTCATAAAATACAGAATTTTAGCACAAAATTCAAAATGGCCGACAGCCAAAATGACCGATATGGTCAAATTGGATATCAGTCGACTCGGCATGTTGCCCTGAATCTAACGAGACCAATTGTATGATTTTTGGACAAACTGTTCAGAAGTTATAAGCAAAAATAGCCATTTTTCATATCTCCGGACCAGTAGGTGGCGCTGCGCCGAAACACAGCATGTAGCCTCAGGTCATGCTTGTGAGTACAAGTACCAAGTTTGGTCTGAATACGATAAACCGTTGCGGAGATACGGCCTTACGACTGTTTTTGCTAGCGCTACGTAAAATGTATTTGTGCGTTTATTGAAAACGGTTTGACGAATCCATTTGAATTCCATAACTTTTTGTCAGCACTACCTGAAGATGATCTGGTTCAATTTTCGTGCAAATCGGACAAACCGTCTAGGACGAGTTCGAAAAAGTAGCTTTTTTTGAAAATTCAAGATGGCGGCCATATTTTTATGACGGCAAATGACGTCATAGGGTGCAATCGAATCGCCATGAGCTCAGGAATCAGAGGAAAAAAGAATTTCGCTGATTGGCCTTTTGGTTCAAAAGTTATTAGCAAAATAAAAGTGAAACTTTGGACAGGTGGTGGCGCTAGAGGGAATGACTTAGAAACACCAAAATTGGTGTATTTAATGTTGAGACGGTCCTCTATCAGAATGTCAAACCAAAACAACTTTCCCGCAATCGGTTCTATGGGCTGCCATAGACTCCCATGGCGGAAGAATAATAATAATAATAATAATAATAAATATAGCTGCAAGCAGCCATTACCGGGGCCAAGCTGAATAAGACGACAAGACATGCCGACATGTCTGAAAGTGTCAGACCAACTGCAACAATGAGCAATTAAAGACATTTAAAGAGGATTTTAGGCAAAATGCCTGAAAAATCATAGAAACAATAAATAAAAATATGATTTGATGGATTATCACTTTCGACCAATAGGTGGCGCAGTTACAAAACTGATGTGATGTGGTCAGAGTGAAGTTACAATGACACATACAAAGTTTGGTGTCAATATGTCAAGGCATTGCAGAGATAAAGCCTTAATTAATGCTATTAGCATCATGCCTCAACTTTGCTGCTGCGCTATACGAACGGTTTCGTCTATCGACACGAAATCCATAACTTTTAGTCGGCACGGTCTGGAGATGATACGATTCGATTTTGGTGAAAATCGGACAAACGGTCTAGGAGGAGTTCGAAAAAGTAGGTTTTGAATGAAAATCAAGATGGCGGACAAGAAGTTTGACCAAATAAGGAAAATTTGGTATCTATGTTCTCGGCTTGACCCAAGGAATCTATTAAGACCAGTGGCATTTACATAGGCCGATGTATTCAAAAGTTATTAGCAGTTTTGGAAATGTTGTTATAACTTTTGACCACTAGGTGGCGCTGTCTCTAAATATTTTGGGTACCTTCAGGGGATGGTGCTGATGGCACATTCTGAGTTTCGTAATATTACACCAATGCATTTGTTTAGTATAGCATTTTATTTCACAAAACTGCATTGAAGTCAATGGGAATTTCATGTTTTGTTCTATTATAGCGCCACCAAGAGGCTCAGTCCCACCATTTTTTTTATGTGTCCTCAGAGTGAGCCCATACATATATGTGTCGATTTTGGTGCAAAAATCTCAATTTGCTTCGGAGTTATAGACATTTATATGAAAAAACACGAAAAAAATGACTGACACATGACTTTGATTGGAAATTAGTACCCCTAAACATCAATATTTTCGCATTTGGGCATTGGCGTATAGCTATCGACCTATGTTTCCAAACTTCTGACGGTGGTTTCGTCTCGATCGGACTAGCGGTTTCAAAGATATAGCCAAATGTTTTTTAAGCGCTAAATCACAACGCTACACAAATTGTAAGGCAAAACCTAGCATGTTTGGTATCGTAGGACTCGGCAATGATTCAGGAGTCTAAAAAGATGAGTTTCGTGAAAATAAGTCGACCACACCCAAAGTTATAAGCATTTGAAAAAAAAAATTCACCACTAGGTGGCGCTGTTTCGAAACTTCTCAGGCTCATTCAGGGCATTGTGCTGATGACCCATACCACGTTTCGTAACAATCCGTTCATGCGTTCATAAAATACAGAATTTTAGCACAAAATTCAAAATGGCCGACAGCCAAAATGACCGATATGGTCAAATTGGATATCAGTCGACTCGGCATGTTGCCCTGAATCTAACGAGACCAATTGTATGATTTTTGGACAAACTGTTCAGAAGTTATAAGCAAAAATAGCCATTTTTCATATCTCCGGACCAGTAGGTGGCGCTGCGCCGAAACACAGCATGTAGCCTCAGGTCATGCTTGTGAGTACAAGTACCAAGTTTGGTCTGAATACGATAAACCGTTGCGGAGATACGGCCTTACGACTGTTTTTGCTAGCGCTACGTAAAATGTATTCGTGCGTTTATCGAAAACGGTTTGACGAATCCATTTGAATTCCATAACTTTTTGTCAGCACTACCTGAAGATGATCTGGTTCAATTTTCGT
Organism: Scardinius erythrophthalmus; assembly: GCF_964197995.2. Lineage (NCBI taxonomy): Eukaryota > Metazoa > Chordata > Actinopteri > Cypriniformes > Leuciscidae > Scardinius > Scardinius erythrophthalmus. The sequence goes on from NW_028296413.1 coordinate 71,661, forward strand.
GCAAATCGGACAAACCGTCTAGGACGAGTTCGAAAAAGTAGCTTTTTTTGAAAATTCAAGATGGCGGCCATATTTTTATGACGGCAAATGACGTCATAGGGTGCAATCGAATCGCCATGAGCTCAGGAATCAGTGGAAAAAAGAATTTCGCTGATTGGCCTTACGGTTCAAAAGTTATTAGCAAAATAAAAGTGAAATTTTGGACAGGTGGTGGCGCTAGAGGGAATGACTTAGAAACACCAAAATTGGTGTATTTAATGTTGAGACGGTCCTCTATCAGAATGTCAAACCAAAACAACTTTCCCGCAATCGGTTCTATGGGCTGCCATAGACTCCCAGTCGGAAGAAGGAAGAATAATAATAATAATAATAATAATAATAATAAGAACGGGAACGAAAACAATAGGTGCCTCCGCACCTTCGGTGCTTGGCCCCTAATAATAAGAAACGGAACAGATACAATAGGTGCCTCCGCACCTTCGGTGCTTGGCCCCTAAATATAGCTGCAAGCAGCCATTACCGGGGCCAAGCAGAATAAGACGACAAGACATGCCAACATGTCTGAAAGTGTCAGACCAACTGCAACAACGAGCAATTAAAGACATTTAAAGAGGATTTTAGGCGAAATGGCTGAAAAATCATGTAAAAAGTGATTCAAAATATGATTTAATGGATTGTCACTTTTGACCAAAAGGTGGCGCTGTTACGAAATTGATGTGGTGTGGTCAGAGTAAGGAGACAGTGACACATACAAAGTTTTGTGTCAATATGTCGAGGCATTGCAGATATAAAGCCTGAATAGTCATTTTGGCATCATGCCTCAACTTTGCTGCTGTGCTATACGAAAACGGTTTCATCAATCGACACGAAATCCATAACTTTTTGTCGGCACAGTCTGGAGATGATACGAATCGATTTTGGTGAAAATCGGACAAACGGTCTAGGAGGAGTTCGAAAAAGTAGGTTTTGAATGAAAATCAAGATGGCGGACAGGAAGTTTGGCCAAATAAGGAAAACTTGGTATCTATGTTCTCGGCTTGACCCAAGGAATCTATTAAGACCCGTGGCATTTCAATAGCCAGATTTATTCAAAAGTTATTAGCCTTTTTGGAAATTTTGTTATAACTTTTGACCACTAGGTGGCGCTGTCTTGAAATATTTTGGTTGCCTTCAAGGGATGGTGCTGATGACACAATCTGAGTTTCGTAATATTACACCAATGCATTTGTTTAGTATAGCATTTTATTTCACAAAACTGTATTGAAGTCAATGGGAATTTCATATTTTGTTCAATTATAGCGCCACCAAGAGGCTCAGTCCCACAATTTTTTTTACGTGTCCTCAGAGTGAGCCCATACATATGTGTGTCAATTTTGGTGAAAATATCTCAATTCGCTTCGGAGTTATAGACATTTATATGAAAAAACACGAAAAAAATGACTGACACATGACTTTGATTGGAAATTAGTACCCCTAAACATCAATATTTTCGCATTTGGGCATTGGCGTATAGCTATCGACCTATGTTTCCAAACTTCTGACGGTGGTTTCGTCTTGATCGGACTAGCGGTTTCAAAGATATAGCCAAATGTTTTTTAAGCGCTAAATCACAACGCTACACAAACCGTAAGGCAAAACCTAGCATGTTTGGTATCGTAGGACTCGGCAACGATTCAGGAGTCTAAAAAGATGAGTTTCGTGAAAATAAGTCGACCACACCCAAAGTTATAAGCATTTGAAAAAAAAAATTCACCACTAGGTGGCGCTGTTTCGAAACTTCTCAGGCTCATTCAGGGCATTGTGCTGATGACCCATACCACGTTTCGTAACAATCCGTTCATGCGTTCATAAAATACAGAATTTTAGCACAAAATTCAAAATGGCCGACAGCCAAAATGACCGATATGGTCAAATTGGATATCAGTCGACTCGGCATGTTGCCCTGAATCTAACGAGACCAATTGTATGATTTTTGGACAAACTGTTCAGAAGTTATAAGCAAAAATAGCCATTTTTCATATCTCCGGACCAGTAGGTGGCGCTGCGCCGAAACACAGCATGTAGCCTCAGGTCATGCTTGTGAGTACATGTACCAAGTTTGGTCTGAATACGATAAACCGTTGCGGAGATACGGCCTTACGACTGTTTTTGCTAGCGCTACGTAAAATGTATTTGTGCGTTTATCGAAAACGGTTTGACGAATCCATTTGAATTCCATAACTTTTTGTCAGCACTACCTGAAGATGATCTGGTTCAATTTTCGTGCAAATCGGACAAACCGTCTAGGACGAGTTCGAAAAAGTAGCTTTTTTTGAAAATTCAAGATGGCGGCCATATTTTTATGACGGAAAATGACGTCATAGGGTGCAATCGAATCGCCATGAGCTCAGGAATCAGAGAAAAAAAGAATTTCGCTGATTGGCCTTACGGTTCAAAAGTTATTAGCAAAGTAAAAGTGAAACTTTGGACAGGTGGTGGCGCTAGAGGGAATGACTTAGAAACACCAAAATTGGTGTATTTAATGTTGAGACGGTCCTCTATCAGAATGTCAAACCAAAACAACTTTCCCGCAATCGGTTCTATGGGCTGCCATAGACTCCCATGGCGGAAGAATAATAATAATAATAATAATAATAATAAATATAGCTGCAAGCAGCAATTACCGGGGCCAAGCAGAATAAGACGACAAGACATGCCAACATGTCTGAAAGTGTCAGACCAACTGCAACAATGAGCAATTAAAGACATTTAAAGAGGATTTTAGGCGAAATGGCTGAAAAATCATGTAAAAAGTGATTCAAAATATGATTTAATGGATTGTCACTTTTGACCAAAAGGTGGCGCTGTTACGAAATTGATGTGGTGTGGTCAGAGTAAGGAGACAGTGACACATACAAAGTTTTGTGTCAATATGTCGAGGCATTGCAGATATAAAGCCTGAATAGTCATTTTGGCATCATGCCTCAACTTTGCTGCTGTGCTATACGAAAACGGTTTCATCAATCAACACGAAATCCATAACTTTTTGTCGGCACAATCTGGAGATGATACGATTCGATTTTGGTGAAAATCGGACAAACGGTCTAGGAGGAGTTCGAAAAAGTAGGTTTTGAATGAAAATCAAGATGGCGGACAGGAAGTTTGGCCAAATAAGGAAAACTTGGTATCTATGTTCTCGGCTTGACCCAAGGAATCTATTAAGACCCGTGGCATTTCAATAGCCAGATTTATTCAAAAGTTATTAGCCTTTTTGGAAATTTTGTTATAACTTTTGACCACTAGGTGGCGCTGTCTTGAAATATTTTGGTTGCCTTCAGGGGATGGTGCTGATGACACAATCTGAGTTTCGTAATATTACACCAATGCATTTGTTTAGTATAGCATTTTATTTCACAAAACTGTATTGAAGTCAATGGGAATTTCATATTTTGTTCAATTATAGCGCCACCAAGAGGCTCAGTCCCACCATTTTTTTTACGTGTCCTCAGAGTGAGCCCATACATATGTGTGTCAATTTTGGTGAAAATATCTCAATTCGCTTCGGAGTTATAGACATTTATATGAAAAAACACGAAAAAAATGACTGACACATGACTTTGATTGGAAATTAGTACCCCTAAACATCAATATTTTCGCATTTGGGCATTGGCGTATAGCTATCGACCTATGTTTCCAAACTTCTGACGGTGGTTTCGTCTCGATCGGACTAGCGGTTTCAAAGATATAGCCAAATGTTTTTTAAGCGCTAAATCACAACGCTACACAAACCGTAAGGCAAAACCTAGCATGTTTGGTATCGTAGGACTCGGCAACGATTCAGGAGTCTAAAAAGATGAGTTTCGTGAAAATAAGTCGACCACACCCAAAGTTATAAGCATTTGAAAAAAAAAATTCACCACTAGGTGGCGCTGTTTCGAAACTTCTCAGGCTCATTCAGGGCATTGTGCTGATGACCCATACCACGTTTCGTAACAATCCGTTCATGCGTTCATAAAATACAGAATTTTAGCACAAAATTCAAAATGGCCGACAGCCAAAATGACCGATATGGTCAAATTGGATATCAGTCGACTCGGCATGTTGCCCTGAATCTAACGAGACCAATTGTATGATTTTTGGACAAACTGTTCAGAAGTAATAAGCAAAAATAGCCATTTTTCATATCTCCGGACCAGTAGGTGGCGCTGCGCCGAAACACAGCATGTAGCCTCAGGTCATGCTTGTGAGTACATGTACCAAGTTTGGTCTGAATACGATAAACCGTTGCGGAGATACGGCCTTACGACTGTTTTTGCTAGCGCTACGTAAAATATATTTGTGCGTTTATTGAAAACGGTTTGACGAATCCATTTGAATTCCATAACTTTTTGTCAGCACTACCTGAAGATGATCTGGTTCAATTTTCGTGCAAATCGGACAAACCGTCTAGGACGAGTTCGAAAAAGTAGCTTTTTTTGAAAATTCAAGATGGCGGCCATATTTTTATGACGGCAAATGACGTCATAGGGTGCTATCGAATCGCCATGAGCTCAGGAATCAGAGGAGAAAAGAATTTCGCTGATTGGCCTTACGGTTCAAAAGTTATTAGCAAAATAAAAGTGAAACTTTGGACAGGTGGTGGCGCTAGAGGGAATGACTTAGAAACACCAAAATTGGTGTATTTAATGTTGAGACGGTCCTCTATCAGAATGTCAAACCAAAACAACTTTCCCGCAATCGGTTCTATGGGCTGCCATAGACTCCCATGGCGGAAGAATAATAATAATAATAATAAATATAGCTGCAAGCAGCAATTACCGGGGCCAAGCAGAATAAGACGACAAGACATGCCAACATGTCTGAAAGTGTCAGACCAACTGCAACAATGAGCAATTAAAGACATTTAAAGAGGATTTTAGGCGAAATGGCTGAAAAATCATGTAAAAAGTGATTCAAAATATGATTTAATGGATTGTCACTTTTGACCAAAAGGTGGCGCTGTTACGAAATTGATGTGGTGTGGTCAGAGTAAGGAGACAGTGACACATACAAAGCTTTGTGTCAATATGTCGAGGCATTGCAGATATAAAGCCTGAATAGTCATTTTGGCATCATGCCTCAACTTTGCTGCTGTGCTATACAAAAACGGTTTCATCAATCAACACGAAATCCATAACTTTTTGTCGGCACAATCTGGAGATGATACGATTCGATTTTGGTGAAAATCGGACAAACGGTCTAGGAGGAGTTCGAAAAAGTAGGTTTTGAATGAAAATCAAGATGGCGGACAGGAAGTTTGGCCAAATAAGGAAAACTTGGTATCTATGTTCTCGGCTTGACCCAAGGAATCTATTAAGACCCGTGGCATTTCAATAGCCAGATTTATTCAAAAGTTATTAGCCTTTTTGGAAATTTTGTTATAACTTTTGACCACTAGGTGGCGCTGTCTTGAAATATTTTGGTTGCCTTCAGGGGATGGTGCTGATGACACAATCTGAGTTTCGTAATATTACACCAATGCATTTGTTTAGTATAGCATTTTATTTCACAAAACTGTATTGAAGTCAATGGGAATTTCATATTTTGTTCAATTATAGCGCCACCAAGAGGCTCAGTCCCACAATTTTTTTTACGTGTCCTCAGAGTGAGCCCATACATATGTGTGTCAATTTTGGTGAAAATATCTCAATTCGCTTCGGAGTTATAGACATTTATATGAAAAAACACGAAAAAAATGACTGACACATGACTTTGATTGGAAATTAGTACCCCTAAACATCAATATTTTCGCATTTGGGCATTGGCGTATAGCTATCGACCTATGTTTCCAAACTTCTGACGGTGGTTTCGTCTCGATCGGACTAGCGGTTTCGAAGATATAGCCAAATGTTTTTTAAGCGCTAAATCACAACGCTACACAAACCGTAAGGCAAAACCTAGCATGTTTGGTATCGTAGGACTCGGCAACGATTCAGGAGTCTAAAAAGATGAGTTTCGTGAAAATAAGTCGACCACACCCAAAGTTATAAGCATTTGAAAAAAAAAATTCACCACTAGGTGGCGCTGTTTCGAAACTTCTCAGGCTCATTCAGGGCATTGTGCTGATGACCCATACCACGTTTCGTAACAATCCGTTCATGCGTTCATAAAATACAGAATTTTAGCACAAAATTCAAAATGGCCGACAGCCAAAATGACCGATATGGTCAAATTGGATATCAGTCGACTCGGCATGTTGCCCTGAATCTAACGAGACCAATTGTATGATTTTTGGACAAACTGTTCAGAAGTAATAAGCAAAAATAGCCATTTTTCATATCTCCGGACCAGTAGGTGGCGCTGCGCCGAAACACAGCATGTAGCCTCAGGTCATGCTTGTGAGTACATGTACCAAGTTTGGTCTGAATACGATAAACCGTTGCGGAGATACGGCCTTACGACTGTTTTTGCTAGCGCTACGTAAAATATATTTGTGCGTTTATTGAAAACGGTTTGACGAATCCATTTGAATTCCATAACTTTTTGTCAGCACTACCTGAAGATGATCTGGTTCAATTTTCGTGCAAATCGGACAAACCGTCTAGGACGAGTTCGAAAAAGTAGCTTTTTTTGAAAATTCAAGATGGCGGCCATATTTTTATGACGGCAAATGACGTCATAGGGTGCAATCGAATCGCCATGAGCTCAGGAATCAGTGGAAAAAAGAATTTCGCTGATTGGCCTTACGGTTCAAAAGTTATTAGCAAAATAAAAGTGAAATTTTGGACAGGTGGTGGCGCTAGAGGGAATGACTTAGAAACACCAAAATTGGTGTATTTAATGTTGAGACGGTCCTCTATCAGAATGTCAAACCAAAACAACTTTCCCGCAATCGGTTCTATGGGCTGCCATAGACTCCCAGTCGGAAGAAGGAAGAATAATAATAATAATAATAATAATAAGAACGGGAACGAAAACAATAGGTGCCTCCGCACCTTCGGTGCTTGGCCCCTAATAAATATAGCTGCAAGCAGCAATTACCGGGGCCAAGCAGAATAAGACGACAAGACATGCCAAAATGTCTGAAAGTGTCAGACCAACTGCAACAATGAGCAATTAAAGACATTTAAAGAGGATTTTAGGCGAAATGGCTGAAAAATCATGTAAAAAGTGATTCAAAATATGATTTAATGGATTGTCACTTTTGACCAAAAGGTGGCGCTGTTACGAAATTGATGTGGTGTGGTCAGAGTAAGTAGACAGTGACACATACAAAGTTTTGTGTCAATATGTCGAGGCATTGCAGATATAAAGCCTGAATAGTCATTTTGGCATCATGCCTCAACTTTGCTGCTGTGCTATACGAAAACGGTTTCATCAATCGACACGAAATCCATAACTTTTTGTCGGCACAGTCTGGAGATGATACGATTCGATTTTGGTGAAAATCGGACAAACGGTCTAGGAGGAGTTCGAAAAAGTAGGTTTTGAATGAAAATCAAGATGGCGGACAGGAAGTTTGGCCAAATAAGGAAAACTTGGTATCTATGTTCTCGGCTTGACCCAAGGAATCTATTAAGAGCCGTGGAATTTCAATAGCCAGATTTATTCAAAAGTTATTAGCCTTTTTGGAAATTTTGTTATAACTTTTGACCACTAGGTGGCGCTGTCTTGAAATATTTTGGTTGCCTTCAGGGGATGGTGCTGATGACACAATCTGAGTTTCGTAATATTACACCAATGCATTTGTTTAGTATAGCATTTTATTTCACAAAACTGTATTGAAGTCAATGGGAATTTCATATTTTGTTCAATTATAGCGCCACCAAGAGGCTCAGTCCCACAATTTTTTTTACGTGTCCTCAGAGTGAGCCCATACATATGTGTGTCAATTTTGGTGAAAATATCTCAATTCGCTTCGGAGTTATAGACATTTATATGAAAAAACACGAAAAAAATGACTGACACATGACTTTGATTGGAAATTAGTACCCCTAAACATCAATATTTTCGCATTTGGGCATTGGCGTATAGCTATCGACCTATGTTTCCAAACTTCTGACGGTGGTTTCGTCTCGATCGGACTAGCGGTTTCAAAGATATAGCCAAATGTTTTTTAAGCGCTAAATCACAACGCTACACAAACCGTAAGGCGAAACCTAGCATGTTTGGTATCGTAGGACTCGGCAACGATTCAGGAGTCTAAAAAGATGAGTTTCCTGAAAATAAGTCGACCACACCCAAAGTTATAAGCATTTGAAAAAAAAAATTCACCACTAGGTGGCGCTGTTTCGAAACTTCTCAGGCTCATTCAGGGCATTGTGCTGATGACCCATACCACGTTTCGTAACAATCCGTTCATGCGTTCATAAAATACAGAATTTTAGCACAAAATTCAAAATGGCCGACAGCCAAAATGACCGATATGGTCAAATTGGATATCAGTCGACTCGGCATGTTGCCCTGAATCTAACGAGACCAATTGTATGATTTTTGGACAAACTGTTCAGAAGTTATAAGCAAAAATAGCCATTTTTCATATCTCCGGACCAGTAGGTGGCGCTGCGCCGAAACACAGCATGTAGCCTCAGGTCATGCTTGTGAGTACAAGTACCAAGTTTGGTCTGAATACGATAAACCGTTGCGGAGATACGGCCTTACGACTGTTTTTGCTAGCGCTACGTAAAATGTATTTGTGCGTTTATTGAAAACAGTTTGACGAATCCATTTGAATTCCATAACTTTTTGTCAGCACTACCTGAAGATGATCTGGTTCAATTTTCGTGCAAATCGGACAAACCGTCTAGGACGAGTTCGAAAAAGTAGCTTTTTTTGAAAATTCAAGATGGCGGCCATATTTTTATGACGGCAAATGACGTCATAGGGTGCAATCGAATCGCCATGAGCTCAGGAATCAGAGGAAAAAAGAATTTCGCTGATTGGCCTTTTGGTTCAAAAGTTATTAGCAAAATAAAAGTGAAACTTTGGACAGGTGGTGGCGCTAGAGGGAATGACTTAGAAACACCAAAATTGGTGTATTTAATGTTGAGACGGTCCTCTATCAGAATGTCAAACCAAAACAACTTTCCCGCAATCGGTTCTATGGGCTGCCATAGACTCCCATGGCGGAAGAATAATAATAATAATAAATATAGCTGCAAGCAGCAATTACCGGGGCCAAGCAGAATAAGACGACAAGACATGCCAACATGTCTGAAAGTGTCAGACCAACTGCAACAATGAGCAATTATAGACTTTAAAGAGGATTTTATGCAAAATGCCTGAAAAATCATAGAAACAATAATTAAAAATATGATTTTATGGATTATCACTTTCGACCAATAGGTGGCGCAGTTACAAAACTGATGTGATGTGGTCAGAGTGAAGTGACAATGACACATACAAAGTTTGGTGTCAATATGTCAAGGCATTGCAGAGATAAAGCCTGAATAGTGCTATTAGCATCATGCCTCAACTTTGCTGCTGCGCTATACGAAAACGGTTTTGTCTATCGACACGAAATCCATAACTTTTAGTCGGCACGGTCTGGAGATGATACGATTCGATTTTGGTGAAAATCGGACAAACGGTCTAGGAGGAGTTCGAAAAAGTAGGTTTTGACTGAACATCAAGATGGCGGACAGGAAGTTCGGCCAAATAAGGAAAACTTGGTATCTATGTTCTCGGCTTGACCCAAGGAATCTATTAAGACCAGTGGCATTTCAATAGACAGATTTATTCAAAAGTTATTAGCCTTTTTGGAAATTTTGTTATAACTTTTGACCACTAGGTGGCGCTGTTTCGAAATATTTTGAGTACCTTCAGGGGATGGTGCTGAAGGCACATTCTGAGTTTCGTAATATTACACCAATGCATTTGTTTAGTATAGCATTTTATTTCACAAAACTCTATTGAAATCAATGGGAATTTCATGTTTTGTTCTATTATAGCGCCACCAAGAGGCTCAGTCCCACCATTTTTTTTATGTGTCATCAGAGTGAGCCCATACATATATGTGTCGATTTTGGTGCAATAATCTCAATTTGCTTCGGAGTTATAGACATTTATATGAAAAAACACGTAAAAAATGACTGACACATGACTTTGATTGAATATTACTACCCCTAAACATCAATATTTTCACATTTCGGCATTTGCATGTAGTTAACAAGCTATGATTCCAAACTTCTGACGGTGGTTTCGTCTCAATCGGACAAACGGTTTCGAAGATATAGCCTAATGTTTTTTAAGCGCTAAATCACAATGCTACACAAACCGTTAGGCGAAACCTAACATGTTTGGTATCGTTGGACTCGGCAACAATTCAGGAGTCCAATGAGATGAGTTTCGTGAAAATAAGTCGATCACACCCAAAGTTATAAGCATTTGAAAAAAAAAATTCACCACTAGGTGGCGCTGTTTCGAAACTTCTCACACTCCTTCAGGACATCGTGCTGATGACCCATACCAAGTTTCGTAATAATCCGTTCATGCGTTGTTAAAATACAGCATTTTAGCACAAAATTCAAAATGGCCGACAGTCAAATTGGCCGATATGGCAAAATTGGATATCAGTCGACTCGGCATGACGCCCTGAATCTATCAAGACCAATTTTATGATTTTTGGACAAACTGTTCAGAAGTTATAAGCAAAAATAGCCATTTTTCATATCTCCGGACCAGTAGGTGGCGCTGCGGCGAAACGCAGCATGTAGCCTCAGGTCATGCTTGTGATGACATGTACCAAGTTTGGTCTGAATACGATAAACCGTTGCGGAGATACAGCCTTACGACTGTTTTTGTAAGCGCCACGTAAAATTTGTTCGAGCGTTTATCGAAAACGGTTTGACGAATCAAAAAGATTTTAATAACTTTTTGTCACCACTGCCTGAAGATGATCCGATTCAATTTTCGTGCAAATCGGACAAACCGTCTAGGACGAGTTCGAAAAAGTAGCTTTTTAGGAAAATTCAAAATGGCGGCCATGTTTTTATGACGGAAAATGACGTCATAGGGTGCAATCGAATCGTCATGAGCTCAGGAATCAGAGGAAAAAAGGATTTCGCTGATTGGCCTTACGGTTCAAAAGTTATTAGCAAAGTAAAAGTGAAACTTTGGACAGGTGGTGGCGCTAGAGGGAATGACTTAGACACACCAAAATTGGTGTACTTAATGTTGGGACTGTCCTCTATCAGAATGTCAAACCAAAACAACTTTCCCGCAATCGGTTCTATGGGCTGCCATAGACTCCCATGGCGGAAGAAGAAGAATAATAATAAGAACGGGAACAGATACAATAGGTGCCTCCGCACCTTCGGTGCTTGGCCCCTAATAATAATAATAATAAGAAACGGAACAGATACAATAGGTGCCTCCGCACCTTCGGTGCTTGGCCCCTAATAAGAACGGGAACGAAAACAATAGGTGCCTCCGCACCTTCGGTGCTTGGCCCCTAAATATAGCTGCAAGCAGCAATTACCGGGGCCAAGCAGAATAAGACGACAAGACATTTCGACATGTCTGAAAGTGTCAGACCAACTGCAACAATGAGCAATTAAAGACATTTAAAGAGGATTTTAGGCAAAATGCCTGAAAAATCATAGAAACAATAATTAAAAATATGATTTAATGGATTATCACTTTTGACCAATAGGTGGCGCAGTTACAAAACTGATGTGATGTGGTCAGAGTGAAGTGACAATGACACATACAAAGTTTGGTGTCAATATGTCAAGGCATTGCAGAGATAAAGCCTGAATAGTGCTATTAGCATCATGCCTCAACTTTGCTGCTGCGCTATACAAAAACGGTTTTGTCTATCGACACGAAATCCATAACTTTTAGTCGGCACGGTCTGGAGATGATACGATTCGATTTTGGTGAAAATCGGACAAACGGTCTAGGAGGAGTTCGAAAAAGTAGGTTTTGAATGAACATCAAGATGGCGGACAGGAAGTTCGGCCAAATAAGGAAAACTTGGTATCTATGTTCTCGGCTTGACCCAAGGAATCTATTAAGACCAGTGGCATTTCAATAGACAGATTTATTCAAAAGTTATTAGCCTTTTTGGAAATTTTGTTATAACTTTTGACCACTAGGTGGCGCTGTTTCGAAATATTTTGAGTACCTTCAGGGGATGGTGCTGAAGGCACATTCTGAGTTTCGTAATATTACACCAATGCATTTGTTTAGTATAGCATTTTATTTCACAAAACTCTATTGAAATCAATGGGAATTTCATGTTTTGTTCTATTATAGCGCCACCAAGAGGCTCAGTCCCACCATTTTTTTTATGTGTCATCAGAGTGAGCCCATACATATATGTGTCCATTTTGGTGCAAAAATCTCAATTTCCTTCGGAGTTATAGACATTTATATGAAAAAAAACCGTAAAAAATGACTGACACATGACTTTGATTGAATATTACTACCCCTAAACATCAATATTTTCACATTTGGGCATTAACATTTAGTTAACAAGCTATGATTCCAAACTTCTGACGGTGGTTTCGTCTCAATCGGACAAACGGTTTCGAAGATATAGCCTAATGTTTTTTAAGCGCTAAATCACAATGCTACACAAACCGTTAGGCGAAACCTAACATGTTTGGTATCGTTGGACTCGGCAACGATTCAGGAGTCCAATGAGATGAGTTTCGTGAAAATAAGTCGATCACACCCAAAGTTATAAGCATTTGGAAAAAAAAATTCACCACTAGGTGGCGCTGTTTCGAAACTTCTCACACTCCTTCAGGACATCATGCTGATGACCCATACCAAGTTTCGTAACAATCCGTTCATGCGTTCTTAAAATACAGCATTTTAGCACAAAATTCAAAATGGCCGACAGTCAAATTGGCCGATATGGCAAAATTGGATATCAGTCGACTCGGCATGACGCCCTGAATCTATCAAGACCAATTTTATGATTTTTGGACAAACTGTTCAGAAGTTATAAGCAAAAATAGCCATTTTTCATATCTCCGGACCTGTAGGTGGCGCTGTGCCGAAACGCAGCATGTAGCCTCAGGTCATGCTTGTGAGTACATGTACAAAGTTTGGTCTGAATACGATAAACCGTTGCGGAGATACAGCCTTACGACTGTTTTTGCAAGCGCTACGTAAAATTTGTTCGAGCGTTTATCGAAAACGGTTTGACGAATCAACAAGATTTTAATAACTTTTTGTCACCACTGCCTGAAGATGATCCGATTCAATTTTCGTGCAAATCGGACAAACCGTCTAGGACGAGTTCGAAAAAGTAGCTTTTTCAGAAAATTCAAAATGGCGGCCATATTTATAGGACGGAAAATGACGTCATAGGGTGCAATTGAATCGGCATGAGCTCAGGAATCAGAGGAAAAAAGAATTTTGTTGATTGGCCTTACGGTTCAAAAGTTATTAGCAAAATAAAAGTGAAACTTTGGACAGGTGGTGGCGCTAGAGGGAATGACTTAGATACACAAAAATTGGTGTATTTAATGTTGGGACTGTCCTCTATCAGAATGTCAAACCAAAACAACTTTCCCGCAATCGGTTCTATGGGCTGCCATAGACTCCCATGGCGGAAGAAGAAGAATAATAATAAGAACGGGAACAGATACAATAGGTGCCTCCGCACCTTCGGTGCTTGGCCCCTAAATATAGCTGCAAGCAGCCATTACCGGGGCCAAGCAGAATAAGACGACAAGACATGCCGACATGTCTGAAAGTGTCAGACCAACTGCAACAATGAGCAATTAAAGACATTTAAAGAGGATTTTAGGCAAAATGCCTGAAAAATCATAGAAACAATAATTAAAAATATGATTTGATGGATTATCACTTTCGACCAATAGGTGGCGCAGTTACAAAACTGATGTGATGTGGTCAGAGTGAAGTTACAATGACACATACAAAGTTTGGTGTCAATATGTCAAGGCATTGCAGAGATAAAGCCTTAATTAATGCTATTAGCATCATGCCTCAACTTTGCTGCTGCGCTATACGAAAACGGTTTCGTCTATCGACACGAAATCCATAACTTTTAGTCGGCACGGTCTGGAGATGATACGATTCGATTTTGGTGAAAATCGGACAAACGGTCTAGGAGGAGTTCGAAAAAGTAGGTTTTGAATGAAAATCAAGATGGCGGACAAGAAGTTTGACCAAATAAGGAAAATTTGGTATCTATGTTCTCGGCTTGACCCAAGGAATCTATTAAGACCAGTGGCATTTACATAGGCCGATGTATTCAAAAGTTATTAGCAGTTTTGGAAATGTTGTTATAACTTTTGACCACTAGGTGGCGCTGTCTCTAAATATTTTGGGTACCTTCAGGGGATGGTGCTGATGGCACATTCTGAGTTTCGTAATATTACACCAATGCATTTGTTTAGTATAGCATTTTATTTCACAAAACTGCATTGAAGTCAATGGGAATTTCATGTTTTGTTCTATTATAGCGCCACCAAGAGGCTCAGTCCCACCATTTTTTTTATGTGTCCTCAGAGTGAGCCCATACATATATGAGTCGATTTTGGTGCAAAAATCTCAATTTGCTTCGGAGTTATAGACATTTATATGAAAAAACACGAAAAAAATGACTGACACATGACTTTGATTGAATATTACTACCCCTAAACATCAATATTTTCGCTTTTGGGCATTGGCGTTTAGCTATCGACCTATGTTTCCAAACTTCTGACGGTGGTTTCGTCTCGATCGGACAAGCGGTTTCGAAGATATAGCCAAATGTTTTTTAAGCGCTAAATCACAACGCTACACAAACCGTTAGGCGAAACCTAACATGTTTGGTATCGTTGGACTCGGCAACGATTCAGGAGTCCAATGAGATGAGTTTCGTGAAAATAAGTCGATCACACCCAAAGTTATAAGCTTTTGAAAAAAAAAATTCACCACTAGGTGGCACTGTTACGAAACTTCTCACACTCCTTCAGGACATCGTGTTGATGACCCATACCAAGTTTCGTAACAATCCGTTCATGCGTTGTTAAAATAGAGCATTTTAGCACAAAATTCAAAATGGCCGACAGCCAAAATGACCGATATGGTCAAATTGGATATCAGTCGACTCGGCATGTTGCCCTGAATCTAACGAGACCAATTTTATGATTTTTGGACAAACTGTTCAGAAGTTATAAGAAAAAATAGCCATTTTTCATATCTCCGGACCAGTAGGTGGCGCTGCGCTGAAACACAGCATGTAGCCTCAGGTCATGCTTGTGAGTACAAGTACCAAGTTTGGTCTGAATACGATAAACCGTTGCGGAGATACGGCCTTACGACTGTTTTTGCTAGCGCTACGTAAAATGTATTCGTGCGTTTATCGAAAACGGTTTGACGAATCAATTTGAATTCCATAACTTTTTGTCAGCACTACCTGAAGATGATCTGGTTCAATTTTCGTGCAAATCGGACAAACCGTCTAGGACGAGTTCGAAAAAGTAGCTTTTTTTGAAAATTCAAGATGGCGACCATATTTTTATGACGGAAAATGACGTCATAGGGTGCAATCGAATCGCCATGAGCTCAGGAATCAGAGGAAAAAATAATTTTGTTGATTGGCCTTACGGTTCAAAAGTTATTAGCAAAGTAAAAGTGAAACTTTGGACAGGTGGTGGCGCTAGAGGGAATGACTTAGAATCACCAAAATTGGTGTATTTAATGTTGGGACTGTCCTCTATCAGAATGTCAAACCAAAACAACTTTCCCGCAATCGGTTCTATGGGCTGCCATAGACTCCCAGAGCGGAATAATAATAATAATAATAATAATAATAATAAATATAGCTGCAAGCAGCAATTACCGGGGCCAAGCAGAATAAGACGACAAGACATTTCGACATGTCTGAAAGTGTCAGACCAACTGCAACAATGAGCAATTAAAGACATTTAAAGAGGATTTTAGACAAAATGGCTGAAAAATCATAGAAACAGTAATTAAAAATATGATTTAATGGATTATCACTTTCGACAAATAGGTGGCACAGTTACAAAACTGATGTGATGTGGTCAGAGTGAGGAGACAATGACACATACAAAGTTTGGTGTCAATATGTCAAGGCATTGCAGAGATAAAGCCTGAATAGTGCTATTAGCATCATGCCTCAAATTTGCTGCTGCGCTATACGAAAACGGTTTCGTGAATTGACACGAAATCCATAACTTTTAGTCGGCACAGTCTGGGGATGATACGATTCGATTTTGGTGAAAATCGGACAAACGGTGTGGGAGGAGTTCGAAAAAGTAGATTTTGAATGAAAATAGCATTTTATCTCACAAAACTGTATTGAAGTCAATGGGAATTTCATGTTTTGTTCTATTATAGCGCCACCAAGAGGCTCAGTCCCAGCAATTTTTTTTTACGTGTCCTCAGAGTGAGCCCATACATATGTGTGTCAGTTTTGGTGAAAATATCTCAATTTGCTTTAGAGTTATAAACATTTATATGAAAAAACACGTAAAAAATGACTGACACATGACTTTGTTTGAATTTTACTACCCCTAAACATCAATATTTTCACATTTGGGCATTGGCGTATGGCTATCGACCTATGTTTCCAAACTTCTGACGGTGGTTTCGTCTCGATCGGACAAGCGGTTTCGAAGATATAGCCTAATGTTTTTTAAGCGCTAAATCACAACGCTACACAAACCGTAAGGCGAAACCTAGCATGTTTGGTATCGTAGGACTCGGCAAGGTTTCAGGAGTCTAATTAGATGAGTCTTGTGAAAATAAGTCGACCAAACCCAAAGTTATAAGCGTTTGAAAAAAAAATTTCACCACTAGGTGGCGCTGTTTCGAAACTTCTCACGCTCCTTCAGGACATCGTGCTGATGACCCATGCCAAGTTTTGTAACAATCCGTTAATGCGTTCCTAAAATACAGCATTTTAGCACATAATTCAAAATGGCCGACAGTCAAAATGGCCGATATGGTAAAATTGGATATCAGTCGACTCAGCATGTTGCCCTGAATCTAACGAGACCAATTTTATGATTTTTGGACAAACAGTTCAGAAGTTATAAGCAAAAATAGCCATTTTTCATATCTCCGGACCAGTAGGTGGCGCTGCGCCGAAACGCAGCATGTAGCCTCAGGTCATGCTTGTGATGACATGTACCAAGTTTGGTCTGAATACGATAAACCGTTGCGGAGATACAGCCTTACGACTGTTTTTGCAGGTGCTACGTAAAATTTGTTCGAGCGTTTATCGAAAACGGTTTGACGAATCAATTTGAATTCCATAACTTTTTGTCAGCACTCCCTGAAGATGATCTGGTTCAATTTTCGTGCAAATCGGACAAACCGTCTAGGACGAGTTCGAAAAAGTAGGTTT
Source organism: Scardinius erythrophthalmus (assembly GCF_964197995.2). NCBI lineage: Eukaryota > Metazoa > Chordata > Actinopteri > Cypriniformes > Leuciscidae > Scardinius > Scardinius erythrophthalmus. Next base: position 88,960 of record NW_028296413.1, read on the forward strand.
TTCGAATGATTCAAAATGGCGGCCATATTTTTATTACGGAAAATTAAGTAATAGGATGCAATCGAATCGGCATGAGCTCAGGAATCAGATGAAAAAAGAATTTTGTTGATTGGCCTTACGGTTCAAAAGTTATTAGCAAGATAAAAGTGAAACTTTGGACAGGTGGTGGCGCTAGAGGGAATGACTTAGAAACACAAAAATTGGTGTATTTAATGTTGGGACTGTCCTCTATCAGAATGTCAAACCAAAACAACTTTCCCGCAATCGGTTCTATGGGCTGCCATAGACTCCAAGAGCGGAAGAAGAAGAAGAAGAAGAAGAATAAATATAGCTGCAAGCAGCAATTATCGGGGCCAAGCGCAAGCAGATGACAGGATATGCCAACATGGCTGAAGGTGTCAGACCATCTGCAACAATGAGCAATTAAATACATTTAAAGAGGATTTTAGGCGAAATGGCTGAAAAATCATATAAAAAGTCATTCAAAATATGATTTAATGGATTATCACTTTCGACCAATAGGTGGCGCAGTTACAAATGTGATGTGATGTGGTCAGAGTGAAGTGACAATGACACATACAAAGTTTGGTGTCAATATGTCAAGGCATTGCAGAGATAAAGCCTGAATAGTGCTTTTAGCATCATGCCTCAAGTTTGCTGCTACGCTATACGAAAACGGTTTCGTCTATAGACACGAAATCCATAACTTTTAGTCAGCACAGTCTGGAGATGATACGATTCGATTTTGGTGAAAATCGGACAAACGGTCTAGGAGGAGTTCGAAAAAGTAGGTTTTGAATGAAAATCAAGATGGCGGACAGGAAGTTTGGCCAAATAAGGAAAACTTGGTATCTATGTTCTCGGCTTGACCCAAGGAATCTATTAAGACCAGTGGCATTTCAGTAGTCAGATTTATTCAAAAGTTATTAGCCTTTATGGAAATGTTGTTACAACTTTTGACCACTAGGTGGCACTGTCTTGAAATATTTTGGGTACCTTCAGGGAATGGTGCTGATGGCACATTTTGAGTTTCGTAATATTACACCAATGCATTTGTTTAGTATAGCATTTTATTTCACAAAACTGTATTGAAGTCAATGGGAATTTCATGTTTTGTTCTATTATAGCGCTACCAAGAGGCTGAGTCCCACCATTTTTTTTACATGTCCTCAGAGTGAGCTCGTACATATGTGTGTCGATTTTGGTGAAAATATCTCAATTCGCTTCGGAGTTATAGACATTTATATGAAAAAACACGTAAAAAATGACTGACACATGACTTTGATTGGAATTTACTACCCCTAAACATCAATATTTTCGCATTTGGGCATTGGCGTATAGCTATCGACCTATGTTTCCAAACTTCTGAAGGTGGTTTCGTCTCGATCGGACTAGCGGTTTCGAAGATATAGCCAAATGTTTTTTAAGCGCTAAATCACAACGCTACACAAACCGTAAGGCAAAACCTAGCATGTTTGGTATCGTGGGACTCAGCAACGATTCAGGACTCTAATGAGATGAGTCTCGTGAAAATAAGTCGACCACACCCAAAGTTATAAGCATTTGGAAGCATTTGGGGAAAAAAATTCACCACTAGGTGGCACTGTTTCGAAACTTCTCAGGCTCCTTCAGGGCATCGTGCTGATGATCCATTCCGAGTTTTGTAACGATACATTCACGCGTTCATAAAATACAGCATTTTAGCACATAATTCAAAATGGCCGACAGCCAAAATGGCTGATCGGGGAAAATTGGATATCAGTCGACTCAGCATGATGCCCTGAATCTAACGAGACCACTTTTATGATTTTTGGACAAACCATTCAGAAGTTATAAGCAAAAATAGCCATTTTTCATATCTCCGGACCAGTAGGTGGCACTGTGCCGAAACGCAGCATGTTGCCTCAGGTCATGCTTGTGATGAGATGTACCAAGTTTGGTCTTAATATGATAAAGTGTTGAGGAGATACTGGCTTGTGTCTGTTTTCGCAAGCGCTACGTAAAATTTGTTTGCGCGGTATTCGAGAACGGTTTGATGAATCAACACGAATTCCATAACTTTTTGTCGGCATGGTCTGATGATGATCTGATTCAATTTTCGTGGAAATTGGAGCAACGGCCTAGGAGGAGTTTGAAAAAGTAGGTTTTTCGGAAAATTCAAAATGGCGGAAAAATTATTATGACGAAAAATGACGTCATAGGGTGCAATCGAATCGCCCTGAGCTCAGAAATCAGAGGAAAAAAGAATTTTGTTTCTAGCCCTTGTGGTTCAAAAGTTATTAGCAGAAACATGAGTGAAACTTTGGACAGTTGGTGGCGCTAGAGGGAATGACTTAGACACACCAAAATTGGTGTATTTAATGTTGGGACTGTCCTCTATCAGAATGTCAAACCATTACAACTTTCCCGCAATCGGTTCTATGGGCTGCCATAGACTCCCAGTCGGAACAATGAAGAATAATAATAATAATAATAATAATAATAAGAACGCGAACGAAAACAATAGGTGCCTCCGCACCTTCGGTGCTTGGCCCCTAATAATAATAAGAACGGGAACGAAAACAATAGGTGCCTCCGCACCTTCGGTGCTTGGCCCCTAATAATAAGAAACGGAACAGATACAATAGGTGCCTCCGCACCTTCGGTGCTTGGCCCCTAATAATAATAATAATAAGAACGGGAACGAAAACAATAGGTGCCTCCGCACCTTCGGTGCTTGGCCCCTAATAATAATAATAATAAGAAGAACGGGAACGAAAACAATAGGTGCCTCCGCACCTTCGGTGCTTGGCCCCTAATAAATATAGCTGCAAGCAGCAATTACCGGGGCCAAGCAGAATAAGACGACAAGACATGCCGACATGTCTGAAAGTGTCAGACCAACTGCAACAATGAGCAATTAAAGACATTTAAAGAGGATTTTAGACGAAATGGCTGAAAAATCATAGAAACAGTAATTAAAAATATGATTTAATGGATTATCACTTTCGACAAATAGGTGGCGCAGTTACAAAACTGATGTGATGTGGTCAGAGTGAGGAGACAATGACACATACAAAGTTTGGTGTCAATATGTCAAGGCATTGCAGAGATAAAGCCTGAATAGTGATATTAGCATCATGCCTCAAATTTGCTGCTGCGCTATACGAAAACGGTTTCGTCAATTGACACGAAATCCATAACTTTTAGTCGGCACAGTCTGGGGATGATACGATTCGATTTTGGTGAAAATCGGACAAACGGTGTGGGAGGAGTTCGAAAAAGTAGGTTTTGAATGAAAATAGCATTTTATCTCACAAAACTGTATTGAAGTCAATGGGAATTTCATGTTTTGTTCTATTATAGCGCCACCAAGAGGCTCAGTCCCACAATTTTTTTTACGTGTCCTCAGAGTGAGCCCATACATATGTGTGTCAGTTTTGGTGAAAATATCTCAATTTGCTTTAGAGTTATAAACATTTATATGAAAAAACACGTAAAAAATGACTGACACATGACTTTGTTTGAATTTTACTACCCCTAAACATCAATATTTTCGCATTTGGGCATTGGCGTATAGCTATCGACCTATGTTTCCAAACTTCTGACGGTGGTTTCGTCTCGATCGGACAAGCGGTTTCGAAGATATAGCCTAATGTTTTTTAAGCGCTAAATCACAACGCTACACAAACCGTAAGGCGAAACCTAGCATGTTTGGTATCGTAGGACTCGGCAAGGTTTCAGGAGTCTAATTAGATGAGTCTCGTGAAAATAAGTCGACCGCACCCAAAGTTATAAGCATTTGAAAAAAAAAATTCCCCACTAGGTGGCGCTGTTTCGAAACTTCTCACACTCCTTCAGGACATCGTGCTGATGACCCATGCCAAGTTTCGTAACAATCCGTTCATGCGTTCATAAAATACAGCATTTTAGCACATAATTCAAAATGGCCGACAGTCAAAATGGCCGATATGGTAAAATTGGATATCAGTCGACTCGGCATGTCGCCCTGAATCTAACGAGACCAATTTTATGATTTTTGGACAAACTGTTCAGAAGTTATAAGCAAAAATAGCCATTTTTCATATCTCCGGACCAGTAGGTGGCGCTGCGCCGAAACGCAGCATGTAGCCTCAGGTCATGCTTGTGATGACATGTACCAAGTTTGGTCTGAATACGATAAACCGTTGCAGAGATACAGCCTTACGACTGTTTTTGCAGGCGCTACGTAAAATTTGTTCGTGCGTTTATTGAAAACGGTTTGACGAATCAATTTGAATTCCATAACTTTTGGTCAGCACTGCCTGAAGATGATCTGGTTCAATTTTCGTGCAAATCGGACAAACCGTCTAGGACGAGTTCGAAAAAGTAGGTTTTTCGAATGAATCAAAATGGCGGCCATATTTTTATTACAGAAAATGAAGTCATAGGATGCAATCGAATCGGCATGAGCTCAGGAATCAGAGGAAAAAATAATTTTGTTGATTGGCCTTACAGTTCAAAAGTTATTAGCAAAATAAAAGTGAAACTTTGGACAGGTGGTGGCGCTAGAGGGAATGACTTAGAAACACCAAAATTGGTGTATTTAATGTTGGGACTGTGCTCTATCAGAATGTCAAACCAAAACAACTTTCCCGCAATCGGTTCTATGGGCTGCCATAGACTCCAAGAGCGGAAGAAGAAGAAGAAGAAGAAGAAGAAGAAGAATAATAATAATAAGAACGCGAACGGATACAATAGGTGCCTCCGCACCTTCGGTGCTTGGCCCCTAAATATAGCTGCAAGCAGCCATTACCGGGGCCAAGCAGAATAAGACGACAAGACATGCCAACATGTCTGCAAGTGTCAGACCAACTGCAACAATGAGCAATTAAAGACATTTAAAGAGGATTTTTGGCAAAATGCCTGAAAAATCATAGAAACAATAATTAAAAATATGATTTGATGGATTATCACTTTCGACCAATAGGTGGCGCAGTTACAAAACTGATGTGATGTGGTCAGAGTGAAGTTACAATGACACATACAAAGTTTGGTGTCAATATGTCAAGGCATTGCAGAGATAAAGCCTGAATTAGTGCTATTAGCATTATGCCTCAACTTTGCTGCTGCGCTATACGAAAACGGTTTCGTCTATCGACACGAAATCCATAACTTTTAGTCGGCACGGTCTGGAGATGATACGATTCGATTTTGGTGAAAATCGGACAAACGGTCTAGGAGGAGTTTGAAAAAGTAGGTTTTGAATGAAAATCAAGATGGCGGACAAGAAGTTTGACCAAATAAGGAAAATTTGGTATCTATGTTCTCGGCTTGACCCAAGGAATCTATAAAGACCAGTGGCATTTACATAGGCTGATGTATTCAAAAGTTATTAGCAGTTTTGGAAATGTTGTTATAACTTTTGACCACTAGGTGGCGCTGTCTCTAAATATTTTGGGTACCTTCAGGGGATGGTGCTGATGGCACATTCTGAGTTTCGTAATATTACACCAATGCATTTGTTAAGTATAGCATTTTATTTCACAAAACTGCATTGAAGTCAATGGGAATTTCATGTTTTGTTCTATTATAGCGCCACCAAGAGGCTCAGTCCCACCATTTTTTTTATGTGTCCTCAGAGTGAGCCCATACATATATGTGTCGATTTTGGTGCAAAAATCTCAATTTGCTTCGGAGTTATAGACATTTATATGAAAAAACACGTAAAAAATGACTGACACATGACTTTGATTGAATATTACTACCCCTAAACATCAATATTTTCGCATTTGGGCATTGGCGTATAGCTATCGACCTATGTTTCCAAACTTCTGACGGTGGTTTCGTCTCGATCGGACAATCGGTTTCGAAGATATAGCCTACTGTTTTTTAAGCGCTAAATCACAACGCTACACAAACCGTAAGGCAAAACCTAGCATGTTTGGTATCGTTGGACTCGGCAACAATTCAGGAGTCTAATGAGATGAGTTTCGTGAAAATAAGTCGACCACACCCAAAGTTATAAGCATTTGAAAAAAAAATTCACCACTAGGTGGCGCTGTTTCGAAACTTCTCACACTTCTTCAGGACATCGTGCTGATGACCCATACCAAGATTCGTAACAATCCGTTCATGCATTGTTAAAATACAGCATTTTAGCACAAAATTCAAAATGGCCGACAGTCAAAATGGCCGATATGGCAAAATTGGATATCAGTCGACTCGGCATGTCGCCCTGAATCTAACAAGACCAATTTTATGATTTTTGGACAAACTGTTCAGAAGTTATAAGCAAAAATAGCCATTTTTCATATCTCCGGACCAGTAGGTGGCGCTGCGCCAAAACACAGCATGTTGCCTCAGGTCATGCTTGTGATGACTTGTACCAAGTTTGGTCTGAATACGATAAAGCGTTGCGGAGATACACCCTTACGACTGTTTTTGCAGCCGCTACGTAAAATTAGTTTGAGTGTTTATCGAAAACGGTTTGACGAATCAATTTGAATTCCATAACTTTTGGTCAGCACTGCCTGAAGAGGATCTGGTTCAATTTTCGTGCAAATCGGACAAACCGTCTAGGACGAGTTCGAAAAAGTATGTTTTTAGAAAAATTCAAAATGGCGGCCATATTTATATGACGGAAAATGACGTCATAGGGTGCAATCGAATCGGTATGAGCTCAGGAAACAGAGGAAAAAATAATTTTGTTGATTGGCCTTACGGTTCAAAAGTTATTAGCATAATAAAAGTGAAACTTTGGACAGGTGGTGGCGCTAGAGGGAATGACTTAGAAACACCAAAATTGGTGTATTTAATGTTGGGAATGTCCTCTATCAGAATGTCAAACCAAAACAACTTTCCCGTAATCGGTTCTATGGGCTGCCATAGACTCCCAGTCGGAAAAATGAAGAATAATAATAAGAACGGGAACAGATACAATAGGTGCCTCCGCACCTTCGGTGCTTGGCCCCTAATAATAATAATAATAATAATAAGAAACGGAACAGATACAATAGGTGCCTCCGCACCTTCGGTGCTTGGCCCCTAAATATAGCTGCAAGCAGCAATTACCGGGGCCAAGCAGAATAAGACGACAAGACATGCCGACATGTCTGAAAGTGTCAGACCAACTGCAACAATGAGCAATTAAAGACATTTAAAGAGGATTTTAGACGAAATGGCTGAAAAATCATAGAAACAGTAATTCAAAATATGATTTAATGGATTATCACTTTCGACAAATAGGTGGCGCAGTTACAAAACTGATGTGATGTGGTCAGAGTGAGGAGACAATGACACATACAAAGTTTGGTGTCAATATGTCAAGGCATTGCAGAGATAAAGCCTGAATAGTGCTATTAGCATCATGCCTCAAATTTGCTGCTGCGCTATACGAAAACGGTTTCGTCAATTGACACGAAATCCATAACTTTTAGTCGGCACAGTCTGGGGATGATACGATTCGATTTTGGTGAAAATCGGACAAACGGTGTGGGAGGAGTTCGAAAAAGTAGGTTTTGAATGAAAATAGCATTTTATCTCACAAAACTGTATTGAAGTCAATGGGAATTTCATGTTTTGTTCTATTATAGCGCCACCAAGAGGCTCAGTCCCACAATTTTTTTTACGTGTCCTCAGAGTGAGCCCATACATATGTGTGTCAGTTTTGGTGAAAATATCTCAATTTGCTTTAGAGTTATAAACATTTATATGAAAAAACACGTAAAAAATGACTGACACATGACTTTGTTTGAATTTTACTACCCCTAAACATCAATATTTTCGCATTTGGGCATTGGCGTATAGCTATCGACCTATGTTTCCAAACTTCTGACGGTGGTTTCGTCTCGATCGGACAAGCGGTTTCGAAGATATAGCCTAATGTTTTTTAAGCGCTAAATCACAACGCTACACAAACCGTAAGGCGAAACCTAGCATGTTTGGTATCGTAGGACTCGGCAAGGTTTCAGGAGTCTAATTAGATGAGTCTCGTGAAAATAAGTCGACCGCACCCAAAGTTATAAGCATTTGAAAAAAAAAATTCCCCACTAGGTGGCGCTGTTTCGAAACTTCTCACACTCCTTCAGGACATCGTGCTGATGACCCATGCCAAGTTTCGTAACAATCCGTTCATGCGTTCATAAAATACAGCATTTTAGCACATAATTCAAAATGGCCGACAGTCAAAATGGCCGATATGGTAAAATTGGATATCAGTCGACTCGGCATGTCGCCCTGAATCTAACGAGACCAATTTTATGATTTTTGGACAAACTGTTCAGAAGTTATAAGCAAAAATAGCCATTTTTCATATCTCCGGACCAGTAGGTGGCGCTGCGCCGAAACGCAGCATGTAGCCTCAGGTCATGCTTGTGATGACATGTACCAAGTTTGGTCTGAATACGATAAACCGTTGCAGAGATACAGCCTTACGACTGTTTTTGCAGGCGCTACGTAAAATTTGTTCGTGCGTTTATTGAAAACGGTTTGACGAATCAATTTGAATTCCATAACTTTTGGTCAGCACTGCCTGAAGATGATCTGGTTCAATTTTCGTGCAAATCGGACAAACCGTCTAGGACGAGTTCGAAAAAGTAGCTTTTTCAGAAAATTAAAAATGGCGGCCATATTTATATGACGGAAAATGACGTCATAGGGTGCAATCGAATCGGCATGAGCTCAGAAATAAGAGGAAAAAAGAATTTTGTTGATTGGCCTTACGGTTCAAAAGTTATTAGCAAAATAAAAGTGAAACTTTGGACAGGTGGTGGCGCTAGAGGGAATGACTTAGAAACACAAAAATTGGTGTATTTAATGTTGGGACTGTCCTCTATCAGAATGTCAAACCAAAACAACTTTCCCGCAATCGGTTCTATGGGCTGCCATAGACTCCCATGGCGGAAGAAGAAGAAGAATAATAATAAATATAGCTGCAAGCAGCAATTACCGGGGCCAAGCAGAATAAGACGACAAGACATGCCAACATGTCTGAAAGTGTCAGACCAACTGCAACAATGAGCAATTAAAGACATTTAAAGAGGATTTTAGGCGAAATGGCTGAAAAATCATGTAAAAAGTGATTCAAAATATGATTTAATGGATTGTCACTTTTGACCAAAAGGTGGCGCTGTTACGAAATTGATGTGGTGTGGTCAGAGTAAGGAGACAGTGACACATACAAAGTTTTGTGTCAATATGTCGAGGCATTGCAGATATAAAGCCTGAATAGTCATTTTGGCATCATGCCTCAACTTTGCTGCTGTGCTATACGAAAACGGTTTCATCAATCAACACGAAATCCATAACTTTTTGTCGGCACAATCTGGAGATGATACGATTCGATTTTGGTGAAAATCGGACAAACGGTCTAGGAGGAGTTCGAAAAAGTAGGTTTTGAATGAAAATCAAGATGGCGGACAGGAAGTTTGGCCAAATAAGGAAAACTTGGTATCTATGTTCTCGGCTTGACCCAAGGAATCTATTAAGACCCGTGGCATTTCAATAGCCAGATTTATTCAAAAGTTATTAGCCTTTTTGGAAATTTTGTTATAACTTTTGACCACTAGGTGGCGCTGTCTTGAAATATTTTGGTTGCCTTCAGGGGATGGTGCTGATGACACAATCTGAGTTTCGTAATATTACACCAATGCATTTGTTTAGTATAGCATTTTATTTCACAAAACTGTATTGAAGTCAATGGGAATTTCATATTTTGTTCAATTATAGCGCCACCAAGAGGCTCAGTCCCACCATTTTTTTTACGTGTCCTCAGAGTGAGCCCATACATATGTGTGTCAATTTTGGTGAAAATATCTCAATTCGCTTCGGAGTTATAGACATTTATATGAAAAAACACGAAAAAAATGACTGACACATGACTTTGATTGGAAATTAGTACCCCTAAACATCAATATTTTCGCATTTGGGCATTGGTGTATAGCTATCGACCTATGTTTCCAAACTTCTGACGGTGGTTTCGTCTCGATCGGACTAGCGGTTTCGAAGATATAGCCAAATGTTTTTTAAGCGCTAAATCACAACGCTACACAAACCGTAAGGCAAAACCTAGCATGTTTGGTATCGTAGGACTCGGCAACGATTCAGGAGTCTAAAAAGATGAGTTTCGTGAAAATAAGTCGACCACACCCAAAGTTATAAGCATTTGAAAAAAAAAATTCACCACTAGGTGGCGCTGTTTCGAAACTTCTCAGGCTCATTCAGGGCATTGTGCTGATGACCCATACCACGTTTCGTAACAATCCGTTCATGCGTTCATAAAATACAGAATTTTAGCACAAAATTCAAAATGGCCGACAGCCAAAATGACCGATATGGTCAAATTGGATATCAGTCGACTCGGCATGTTGCCCTGAATCTAACGAGACCAATTGTATGATTTTTGGACAAACTGTTCAGAAGTAATAAGCAAAAATAGCCATTTTTCATATCTCCGGACCAGTAGGTGGCGCTGCGCCGAAACACAGCATGTAGCCTCAGGTCATGCTTGTGAGTACATGTACCAAGTTTGGTCTGAATACGATAAACCGTTGCGGAGATACGGCCTTACGACTGTTTTTGCTAGCGCTACGTAAAATATATTTGTGCGTTTATTGAAAACGGTTTGACGAATCCATTTGAATTCCATAACTTTTTGTCAGCACTACCTGAAGATGATCTGGTTCAATTTTCGTGCAAATCGGACAAACCGTCTAGGACGAGTTCGAAAAAGTAGCTTTTTTTGAAAATTCAAGATGGCGGCCATATTTTTATGACGGCAAATGACGTCATAGGGTGCTATCGAATCGCCATGAGCTCAGGAATCAGAGGAGAAAAGAATTTCGCTGATTGGCCTTACGGTTCAAAAGTTATTAGCAAAATAAAAGTGAAACTTGGGACAGGTGGTGGCGCTAGAGGGAATGACTTAGAAACACCAAAATTGGTGTATTTAATGTTGAGACGGTCCTCTATCAGAATGTCAAACCAAAACAACTTTCCCGCAATCGGTTCTATGGGCTGCCATAGACTCCCATGGCGGAAGAATAATAATAATAATAATAAATATAGCTGCAAGCAGCAATTACCGGGGCCAAGCAGAATAAGACGACAAGACATGCCAACATGTCTGAAAGTGTCAGACCAACTGCAACAATGAGCAATTAAAGACATTTAAAGAGGATTTTAGGCGAAATGGCTGAAAAATCATGTAAAAAGTGATTCAAAATATGATTTAATGGATTGTCACTTTTGACCAAAAGGTGGCGTTGTTACGAAATTGATGTGGTGTGGTCAGAGTAAGGAGACAGTGACACATACAAAGTTTGGTGTCAATATGTCGAGGCATTGCAGATATAAAGCCTGAATAGTCATTTTGGCATCATGCCTCAACTTTGCTGCTGTGCTATACGAAAACGGTTTCATCAATCAACACGAAATCCATAACTTTTTGTCGGCACAGTCTGGAGATGATACGATTCGATTTTGGTGAAAATCGGACAAACGGTCTAGGATGAGTTCGAAAAAGTAGGTTTTGAATGAAAATCAAGATGGCGGACAGGAAGTTTGGCCAAATAAGGAAAACTTGGTATCTATGTTCTCGGCTTGACCCAAGGAATCTATTAAGACCAGTGGCATTTCAATAGCCAGATGTATTCAAAAGTTATTAGCCTTTTTGGAAATTTTGTTATAACTTTTGACCACTAGGTGGCGCTGTCTTGAAATATTTTGGTTGCCTTCAGGGGATGGTGCTGATGACACAATCTGAGTTTCGTAATATTACACCAATGCATTTGTTTAGTATAGCATTTTATTTCACAAAACTGTATTGAAGTCAATGGGAATTTCATATTTTGTTCAATTATAGCGCCACCAAGAGGCTCAGTCCCACAATTTTTTTTACGTGTCCTCAGAGTGAGCCCATACATATGTGTGTCAATTTTGGTGAAAATATCTCAATTCGCTTCGGAGTTATAGACATTTATATGAAAAAACACGAAAAAAATGACTGACACATGACTTTGATTGGAAATTAGTACCCCTAAACATCAATATTTTCGCATTTGGGCATTGGCGTATAGCTATCGACCTATGTTTCCAAACTTCTGACGGTGGTTTCGTCTCGATCGGACTAGCGGTTTCAAAGATATAGCCAAATGTTTTTTAAGCGCTAAATCACAACGCTACACAAACCGTAAGGCAAAACCTAGCATGTTTGGTATCGTAGGACTCGGCAACGATTCAGGAGTCTAAAAAGATGAGTTTCGTGAAAATAAGTCGACCACACCCAAAGTTATAAGCATTTGAAAAAAAAAATTCACCACTAGGTGGCGCTGTTTCGAAACTTCTCAGGCTCATTCAGGGCATTGTGCTGATGACCCATACCACGTTTCGTAACAATCCGTTCATGCGTTCATAAAATACAGAATTTTAGCACAAAATTCAAAATGGCCGACAGCCAAAATGACCGATATGGTCAAATTGGATATCAGTCGACTCGGCATGTTGCCCTGAATCTAACGAGACCAATTGTATGATTTTTGGACAAACTGTTCAGAAGTTATAAGCAAAAATAGCCATTTTTCATATCTCCGGACCAGTAGGTGGCGCTGCGCCGAAACACAGCATGTAGCCTCAGGTCATGCTTGTGAGTACATGTACCAAGTTTGGTCTGAATACGATAAACCGTTGCGGAGATACGGCCTTACGACTGTTTTTGCTAGCGCTACGTAAAATGTATTTGTGCGTTTATTGAAAACGGTTTGACGAATCCATTTGAATTCCATAACTTTTTGTCAACACTACCTGAAGATGATCTGGTTCAATTTTCGTGCAAATCGGACAAACCGTCTAGGACGAGTTCGAAAAAGTAGCTTTTTTTGAAAATTCAAGATGGCGGCCATATTTTTATGACGGAAAATGACGTCATAGGGTGCAATCGAATCGCCATGAGCTCAGGAATCAGAGGAAAAAAGAATTTCGCTGATTGGCCTTACGGTTCAAAAGTTATTAGCAAAATAAAAGTGAAACTTTGGACAGGTGGTGGCGCTAGAGGGAATGACTTAGAAACACCAAAATTGGTGTATTTAATGTTGAGACGGTCCTCTATCAGAATGTCAAACCAAAACAACTTTCCCGCAATCGGTTCTATGGGCTGCCATAGACTCCCATGGCGGAAGAATAATAATAATAAATATAGCTGCAAGCAGCAATTACCGGGGCCAAGCAGAATAAGACGACAAGACATGCCAACATGTCTGAAAGTGTCAGACCAACTGCAACAATGAGCAATTAAAGACATTTAAAGAGGATTTCAGGCGAAATGGCTGAAAAATCATGTAAAAAGTGATTCAAAATATGATTTAATGGATTGTCACTTTTGTCCAAAAGGTGGCGCTGTTACGAAATTGATGTGGTGTGGTCAGAGTAAGGAGACAGTGACACATACAAAGTTTTGTGTCAATATGTCGAGGCATTGCAGATATAAAGCCTGAATAGTCATTTTGGCATCATGCCTCAACTTTGCTGCTGTGCTATACGAAAACGGTTTCATCAATCGACACGAAATCCATAACTTTTTGTCGGCACAGTCTGGAGATGATACGATTCGATTTTGGTGAAAATCGGACAAACGGTCTAGGAGGAGTTCGAAAAAGTAGGTTTTGAATGAAAATCAAGATGGCGGACAGGAAGTTTGGCCAAATAAGGAAAACTTGGTATCTATGTTCTCGGCTTGACCCAAGGAATCTATTAAGACCCGTGGCATTTCAATAGCCAGATTTATTCAAAAGTTATTAGCCTTTTTGGAAATTTTGTTATAACTTTTGACCACTAGGTGGCGCTGTCTTGAAATATTTTGGTTGCCTTCAGGGGATGGTGCTGATGACACAATCTGAGTTTCGTAATATTACACCAATGCATTTGTTTAGTATAGCATTTTATTTCACAAAACTGTATTGAAGTCAATGGGAATTTCATATTTTGTTCAATTATAGCGCCACCAAGAGGCTCAGTCCCACAATTTTTTTTATGTGTCCTCAGAGTGAGCCCATACATATATGTGTCGATTTTGGTGCAAATATCTCAA